>NC_051420.1:32477941-32502941 GCF_015228065.2 Penaeus monodon | reverse complement strand
TTTCCCTTTTAAAACCCCCCATGGGTTTATTTTTAATATATTTTTTATTACTTTGTATTTTTTTGGGTTTTCCCCAAAATTATTTTCCCCTTTTTTTTTTTTTTTTTCTTATTTTTATATATTTTTTATTTTTATTAATTATATAATATTTAAAAAATCTTAAATCTTCTTATTTCCTTAATTATTCCCCCATTTACCTATTCCCCCCAATAAATTAATTAAAAATTATCTTTTTTCTTACATTAATTTTAAAATTACTTATTATTATATTTAACAAATATTTAAATATAGGAAGGGGGGTTTAAAAATTATACAAAAATAACCTATAATTAAAAACAATTTAATATGATATATGGTTAAATATCATTTTTTATTTTTTTTTCTCCCCTTTTTATATTAAAATAATTGAATATATATAATATTTATAATTTTAAGAAATTATTTTATATAGGTAATAATATATAATATTATTTTTATATAATCTAAATATATATAATATATTTTAAAATTTAAGAATATAATTATAGTATAATTATAAAATAAAAGAAAATAATATATATAAAATATATATTAATAATTATATTTTATATATATATAAAATGTATATATTAATTATATATATTATATATATATTTTATATATATATATATATATAATATATATAAAATTATATTTTTATATAATAATATTATATATATTATTAAATATAATATGTATTATTTTAAAAAAAAAAAAAAAAAAAAAAAAAAAACCAAAAAAAATATATCCTAATATATATAAAATTATATATATATATAATAATATATATAAAATTTTAATATATATATATATATAATATATATAAAATAAAATTATTTTTTTGTTGTTTTAGTTTTTTTTTTTGTTTTTTTTTTTTTTTATTTTTTTTTTTTTTTTTCCTTTTTTTTTTTTTTTTTTTTTTTTTTTTTATATTTTTTTCTTGTTAAAAACGAAATTTAGGGGGTTAATAAAAAAAAATATTCTTAAAATATTTTAAAATAAACATATTTTTTTAAAGTTAAAAATATAATTTATTTAAAAGATTTAATAAAAAAAATTTAAATAAAAGAAAAAATAAATATATAAAATTTTTAAAATTTAATAGTAACTTTTTTTTTGGGGTTAATTATATTAATGGAATTAAAATTAAAATTAAAATTATTTATAATTAATTTATATAAATTTTTAAAAAATTTTTTTTTTAAAATTTTTTATAATGTTTTTATTTATTTTGTTTAATAAAATTTTTTTTTTTTATATAAAATATAAATAATTTTATTTGAATATAATTAAAAAAATTTTAAATTAAAAAAATTAAAAGGGGAAAAATTAATTTTAAATAAAAATAAAATATGTTACTAAATCTTTATTAAAAAATTAAATAACTTTTTTTTTAAAAAATAAAATTATAGAAAATTTTTTAAAAAAACCCTTGGAAAATTTAATTTTAATTTATATTTATTTTATCCAAATAATAATATATAAATGTTAAAAATTAAAAAAAAAATTAGATTCTTTAGAAAATTTTTTAAATAAAAATTTTATTAAATTTTAAAATTTTAGTATTGAAAATTTGATATTTATCATAAATTTACTTATAAAAAAAAAAATTAAAAACCAAAAATATGTAAAACAAATTATTATAAATTTAAAAATTTGGTTAAAAATTTTTAATTAATATATACGGGAAATAATTTATATAATTAATTATTGGGGGAATAATATTATATATTTTAAAGGGGAAAAGGGGAAAAAAAAAAATAAATATAATTCTAAAAGGGGGGGAAAAAAAAAAAAAAAAAAATAAAAAAAAAGGAAAAAAAAAGAAAAAAAAAAAAAAAAGAAAAAAAAGAGAAAAAAAATAAAATAAAATAAATACCAAATAAAATTAATATAAAATAGGAAAAAAAAAAAGAAAAAAAAAAAAAAATAGAAAAAAAAAAAAAAAAGAAAAAAAAAAAAAAAAAAAAAAAATTTTTAAAGGGGGGGGCAAAAAAAAAAAAAAAAAAAAATAAAAAAAAAAAAAAAAAAAAAAAGGACAAAAAAATAAAAAAAAACCAAAGAAAAGATAAAAAAAAAAAAAAAAAAAAAAACAAAAAAAATAAAATAAATTTTTAAAATAAAAAAAAAAAAAAAGAAAATAAGAAAAAAAGGCAAAAAAAAAAAAATAAAAATCAACGAAATAAAAATCATAAAAATTAAAAAAAGAAAAAAAAAATAGAACATAAAAAAATTTTTTATAAAAAAATAAAATAAAAAAAAAAGATAAACAAAAAAAAAAAATAAGATATATATATTATTTTAAATAATATAATAATATTTTAAAGGGGTGTGTTTGGGGGGTTGGTGGTTTGGGTGGGGGGGGGGGGTGGTGGGTTGGTTGGTGGGGGGTGGTTTTTTTGGGGTTGGTTTTGGTGGTGGGGTTTTTGTTTTTGTGTGGGGTGGAATTTTTAATTTTTTTTTAGAATAGTTTTGTTAAATTTTAAGGGTTTGTTTTTTGGTTTAAATTATGGTTGTTATATTTTAAAATATATTTTATATGAATTTATATAATTATTATAAAAATTATATATATATTAATATATATATAAATATTTTAAAAATATATATAATAATATAATATATATTATTTTATATATTATATTAATATATTTTTATATATCTTATATATATATATATAATATATAAATATAGATTAATAAAAGAGAAATATATAAATATATATATATATATAAATTTTATATAAAATATATTATTTGTTATATATACATTTTGTTTTATAATATATATATATTATATATATATATATTATATATATATATATTATATATATATATCATAAAATATATGTTATATTAGGTATGGATGAATAGGAGATAAAAATAAATAAAATAAAAAAATGAATTATAATAAAATAAAGGGGTTTTAATAATATTTTATATAAAATATATATATTTTAATTATATTTTTATAAAATTAAAATATAATAATAATATATTTTAATTTTATATAAATAAATTTTATAATAAAAATTTTAATAGTTTTAAAAATATAGGAATATATATAATAAATATATAAAATGGGTAATATTAATATTTTATATATAATAATATTAAATAAAATAAAATATATATTATATAATATATTATTTTTTTGATTTTTATAATATAATGAAAATTTTATAAAAATAAATTTTTAGGGTTAAATAATAAAATATAATAAATATATATATTATATATATTATATATAATATTTATATTTTTATATTATATGATTTTAATATATATAATGGAAGGAAATATTTTTGATGAAATATATATATATATAATATTTAAAAAATAAAATAGAATATAAAATTTTATATATATATATAATAATATTAAAATTTTATTTTAATATATAATTATTTTATATTATTTTATCAAATATAGATAATTATATATTATATATATATTATATATTTTATTTTATATATATATAATATATATATTTTATATATATGTTAAAAATATATAATATAAAATATATATAATATATATAAAATATATTTTAATATATAAATACAATTATGGGAATATATATATATTTTATTTTTAAATATAGTTTTTATAATTATATATAAAATTTTATATATTCTATTTTATAATATATAATAAAAATATATATAAAAAATTAAAAATATAATTATATATATTAAATTATATATTTTTAATAATATAAATTTATATATTATATTATATATTTTTTTATTTTATATATATAATATATATATATTATTATAATATATATATATTAATATATATATAATAATATATAATTTATTTTATATATATATATATTATTAAAAATTTTAAAATATATATTTTATATATAGAAATTATATTTTTATATATATATTTTATTATATAATCTATATATTATATTTAATAATATTAATATATATTATTTTAATATTTTATATATATATCTATATTAATATATATATATAAATATATTTTTGGAATATATATAAATAATATATATATATATTAATAAAAAAAATTATATATTTTATATATATATATATATTATATATATATCCTATATAATATATATGATAAATAAAATTTTACCCTTATATATGATATATATATATATATATTATATAGAATTTATATAATATATATATATATATATTTTTAAAAAAAATAGTATATAAAGAATTTTTTTTTTTTTTTTAATATATATATATATTTTTTATTATAATATATCTAATATTAAATATAAAATAAACTTTTATAATAATATAGTTTTAAAATTTTATAAATATATGAATTATATATATATATATATTCTATAAATATATATATTTTTTAATTTTAAAATATAATTTTTAAAATATATAAATATTATATATATATTATTTGAATATATATATATATTTTTAAATATTTTTTTTTATTTTTAAAATTATAATGGATATATATAAAATTATTTTTATAGTTTTAATAATAAAATTATATATCTTTTAATATATTAAAAATATAATTATATTTTATATATAGGGGTTATATATATATAATAATATATATATAATTTTTTTTATATATATTTTTAAAAAAATTATATAATATATATATAATATTTTTTTAATATATATTACATATATATATATCATATAATATTTATATATTATATATATATTTTTTTTGGGTTTTTTTTTTTTTTTTTTTGTTTTTTTTTTGTTTTTTTTTTGGGGTTTTGGTTTGGTTGTTTTTTTGGGGGGTTTGGATTTTTATTTTAATTTTTTTTTTTTAAAATTATATTTTTTCTCCTTACATTTTAGTTTTGTTTTTTTCTTTTTTTTGTGAATTATTTTTATATTAAATATATATTATATTATATATATATATTTTAATTTATATATTATATATTATATAATATATTAATATAAAAATTTATTTAAAATATTATAAAAAATTAAAAAATAATATTATAATATATATTATATTAATATATAATATATTATAAAATTTAATAATATATATATATTATATATATATAATATTTTTTTTTTCTTTTTTTTTTGGGGTTTTTTTTGATTTTGTTTGTTTTTTTTTTGGGGGGTTTATTTATCATCTTATTTTTTTTTATTTTTTTTTTTTTATGTAATATTTTTTTTAATTTAATTTTTTTTTGGTTTTTTTTTTAATATTTTTTTATAAAATTATATATATTATTATATAAAAATTTTTATATATAATAAAATTATATATATATATATAATATATATTTATATAATATATATATTAATATTTTTATTTTAATATATAATATATTATATATAAAAATATATATATATTTTATATAAAATTTTATTCATATAATAATAATATATATATATATATAATAATAAAATTAAATATATAATTATATATATATTATATAGATATAAAAAATTCTAATATATTTTTAATATAAATTATAATATATTAAAATATATTAAAAAATTTTATATATATTACTTTTATAAAAGTTTATTATATATATATTATAAAAAAATATAATTTTAAAATATTTTTATTTTATATATAAACTATATATTATATATAATATATATAAAAAAATAAAATTTTTAAAATATATATTTTAAAAAATATTTTAAAAGGGGATTTTTATCTATATATATATATAGATATATATATAATATAAAATATATATATAAATATTTTTAATATATAATATATAGATATATAAATTAATAATAAAAGATATATAAAAATTATAATTAAAATTATAATTTTATTTTAAAATTTTAAAAAATATATATATATATTTTATATATATTTTATATAATAATTATTTTTTATATATATATATATATTTTAGAATATATTTTACCCTTTATATAGATATTTTATATATTATATATTTTATATAGAAATATAATATAAAATATATAAAATCTATATAGATTATATTTTAAAATTTTATTTATATATATATGAATTATGAAAATATTATATTTTTTATTTTTAGTATTATATAAATATATATTTTAAATATATAAGAAAAATTATATATATATATATATAATAATTATTATATATATAATTATATATAAATATTATAATAAAATATTATATATATATAGTTTTAATTTTATATAAAATTAATTATATATATAAATATTAATAATATTTTATATATATCTTTTTTATATATATATTTTATATATATAAAATATATTATTTTAAAATTATATATAATATATATATTTTATAAATAAATAATTTTTATATATATATTTTTTATATATATAATATATATATAAAATTATATTATATATATATTATATATAATATATATCTTATTTTATATATAAAATATATAATATATTTTATATATATATATAAAAATTTTATATATTTATAAAATATTTTTTAAAATAATTTTATATATAGGGAATATTATTATCATAATATAAGTATATATATAATTTATATAATATTATATATTATTATTTAAAAATTTTTATAAAATTTTTAAATTTTATTATATTTTAAAGGTATATAAATAATATATATATAATAAATATATAATATATTTTATATATATATTTTTTAATATATAATATATATTAAAATTTTATTTTATATATATCCTAAAAATATATTATATTTATATATATAATATATTTTAATATTTTATATATATCTATTTTATATATATATATATTATATTTAAAATAAAATTTATATAAATTAATATTATTATTAAATTATATTTGTTATTTTTTATATTTTTTTTTTTTTCTATTATTTATTAATGTTTTAATATTTTTTATAAAATTATATATTTGCTATTTTAGTTATATTTTATGTTATATATATATTATTTTTTTATATTTATCTATATATATTTATTATATATATAAAAATATATAGAAATATATATTTATATATATATTTCATTTTAAAAGTAATATTTTTATTTTCTTATATTTACCCGAAAATTTGTTAAATATATTAAAATGGTTTTTAATTTTGTAAATTTATATTTTTTATATTCGTTTTATTTTTTATATATCTTTTTAACCTTTTATATATTTTTATATTAATTTTAAAATTTTTTTTATTTTTTTATATTATTATATTTTGGAAAAATTTTTTTTATAATATTTTATATATATAATTATTTTAATTTTTTTATTTTATTAATTAAAATTTTTTATATTTAAAATTTTTATATATTATATATATTTTAATCTTTATTATATATACTTTATTTTTATTAAAAATATTATTTATATATTTATCTTTTATATTTATTAATTTTTATGTTGTATGTATTTTATTTATATTTTTATATTTATGATATTATATTTATATTTTATATATTTTTGGTTTTTTTTATAAAATTTCTATTATATTTTTTTAATTTTTATTTCCCTTTTTCCCTTTTTTTTAAATTTTTTAAAATTTTGTTTGTTTTTTTTTTATTTTTTTTTCCTTTATATTTTTTTTTTTTTTTTGCTTTTTTTTTTGTTTATTTTTTTTTTATTTTATTCCTTTTTTTTTTCCTTTGTTTTTTGGGGGTTTGTGTGTGTTTGTGTGTGGGGTGTTTTGTGTGTTGTGTGTGTGGGGGTTTTGGTGGTGTGTTTTTTCCCGCCCCCCTCCCTCCCTCCCCTGTCTTTCTCTCCTTCCCCTGTCTGCTCCCCCCTTTCCCCCAAAAGGTTTGGGGGGGGCCGGGGGGGGGGGGTTAATAAGGAGGGGGGGAATTTTTAAATATCGCCCCAAGATTTGGGCCCCCCCCTTTTGGAATTTTTGCCCCGGGGGGGTTTGGTTTCTTAAAAAATTTGGGGATTTGGTTGACCCTAAACTATCGGGATTTTTATGCTTTAATTTCTAATTTTACCCAAAGGGGAGGGCACTCTTTAGGGGGGAAGGGGGGGGGAAAAACGTATTTTCTTTTGGGGGCAGCCAAAAAATCGTTTCCTTTCCCAAGGTGTTTGCTCTGGCGGAAAAGAAGGGGGTGTCTGGGGGAAAGTTTTTAAAAAGGGAAAGACCTGGGAAGTTGCAGTGTTTTCCGATGGGGGACGCCCATTCGAAACGAGTCCGGCATGCTTTGAATTTTTGGAATCTGCGCTTCTATTAATAAAATTTTCACGCTGCCCCCGGGGAAATTATTGATAACAGTTTCGTCTGTTATAATATAGGGTTTTTTTTGAAATAATTGATAAATTTCCCCAATTTAGTAATAGGGGATCATTATCCTGATAAAAATCTTCAAGAGTTTTTTTAGTGTTAAGTGGGGTTGGTTTAAAAACTGCCCCAATAAAAAATAGCAAGAAAAAAATTTAAAATCAGGTTTAAACATTATGACCCGATTTTTTAAACACCATTAACAGGCGAGATCCAGTAGTGATAATGGAATATCGACAAGTGTGAACCTGGGTCCGAAATAACCACTGCCTCTCCCGCAGGCTTCGACGTCTCGCCTTGGCTCTTCAAGGACAGGGTGAAGCCGCCATACGTGCCCGTGCTCACCAGCTTCCCCTCGGTCGCCCTTCTTCGGGCACTACACTGGTGAGAGGAATCTTGCCCCCCACTCCCCCGCCAGTTCCTCCTACACTTTCTACGACGGGCAAGTGTCGATGCCAAATGCCAGGAGGTACTACACGTATCCTGCAGCAAGAAGAGGCTGGGGAGTAGGAGGAGATGGTGGTGGTCGGTGGGAAGGCATGGCGGTGTCCAAGTTACAGAGGAAGGGAACTCTTTGGGCCAATTTTTTTTCAAGGCTCGCAAAAGGGAAATCCCACAAAAATCCAACTCCGGAGGGCCACCACAGACGACATGCTGGAGGGAGAGGAGCGCCGTCGATGGAGAAGGTCGGCTTCTCAAAGCAGAGGGCCAAGGAGGTTTCCAGAGGTTTCGCAGCCTTTTTTCAGGATTTCACAAATCTCGTTTACGTAGGCCTACCTGAAAGATAACACAGCATAGGTATTTTCATAGACAGACAGACAGAACACACACACCCCACACACAAAACACCACACACAAAACCCCACACACCACACACACACACAAACCCCCACCACACACAACCACATAAAATTATATATATAAAATATAATTTTATGGGCCCTTTTTTATCTTTATTGTAATAACATTATTTCATGAAAACCAAAGCCAAGGGAAATTTTTGGACCCCCTTTTCTTTTAATAATATACAAAATATCTACATTGTCATTTTCCTTTTTAGGGGAATGCTTAGATTAAGAACATACAGAATTGAATAAAAGAGTAAGGACTTTCATTCACGAAAAGATAAACAATTACGAGAATGGTGATAGCGGTAATAATAATCAACAAATATCGCAATGATGATTAGGAATTCCAGGAAAAATGAAAAAATGGGAAAAATTTAATAATGCCCATTACCCTGATTAGGGGTTGACGTGACAACACCTTACTACCACGGGCCCTAATGAAAAAGCAGTATTTTGGGCAAAAAAAAATAAAAACAACAGAAAACATCAACCCGTTCCCCGATGATATTGATATCAACATTGAAAAATCTGACTATCTTCAAGATAACTGCACTAATACTGAAAGCAATAATGATAACAATAATGTTAAAAGTATATTGATTCATGATACTAATGATAACGATAATGAAAACTGTATGAATCATAATAATCCTAATGCAAGTGACAACGACATGAATACTGATAATAGTAATAAAAAATAATGATGACAATGATGATATCTATAATGATATTAATGATAATAATATGATAATAATGCTGATATAATGATATATGATATAATGGTGATGAGGATAACACTAATAATAATAATAATGATAATTATAACAGTAATGATGATGATAATAATGATAATAATGATATTAATAATGATAACAATTATCATAAAGAGAAGAATGATAATAGTTATAATAATGATGACAAGGATAATAGCAATGAAAATAAATACCAATAATAATAATAATAATAATAATAATAATAACAATAATAATAATAATAATAATAATAATAATAATAATATAATGATGATAACATTAATGAAAATAATACTGAAAATAATAACAAAATTGATAATTACAATAATAAAGAAAATATAAAAAAATGATGATAACAGCAACATTAATGATAATAATAATAATAATAATAATAATAATAATAATAATGATAATGATAATAACAACAACAACAGAAATAATAGTGATAATATAATAATAATGATAATGATAGTAATGATAATAATAATAATAATAATAGCAAAATGGTTACAGTAATAGTAATATTGATGATGATGATGATGATTGATGATGGTTGAAGATGATTGATGATGACTGATGACGATTGATGATTGATGATGATTGATGATGATGATGATGATGATGATGATGATGATGATGATGATGATGATGATGGCGAAAATAATAATGATGATAATAATAACAGAAATAATGATAATGATAATGATAACAATCAGAATGATAATGAAGATGATAATGATAACGAAGTTGATAATGGTAATAATGATAATGATAATGATAATGATAACAACAACAACAACAACAATAACAACAACAATAATAATAATAATAATAATAATAATAATAATAATAATAATAATGACTATAATAGAAATAAAAAATAATAATGATAAAATGATAACAATAATGATCATGATAACAATAATGATGATGATAACAATAATGATGATGATAATATATATAATTACGATAATAAATATATAAAATAATATACTAATGAATTAAGTAATGACATTGATGTGCTTAATGCTAGGAGCATAATTGAGCATACCGAATGAATCAGATCGTGTGACATCTATAGTAATTTGGGATTGATAACCAATAATGATGAGTAATCTTAAACCAATAATGATGATGATAACAATAATGATGATGATAACAATAATGATGATGATAACGATAACAATAATGATGATGATAACGATAACAATAATAATGATGATAACGATAACGATAACGATAACGATAACGATAATGATAATAAAATAATAATGATAATAGTAATGAAAATAAAAATAAAAATAATGACAATAATAACAGAAAAATGAAACAATAACGACAAAGCTAATAATGACAATAATGATAATGAATTAAAACAAAAAACAAAAACAATATTTAGGATAATGACAGTAGTATTAGTAATAATGATAATGATATTAATAACAATAATACTATTAATAATACAAATTATATTAGCAATAATGAGTGTATTAAAAAGTAAAAATTATAATGATAATAACATAAGTAATATTAATGATAAGGGTAATAATGATACAAATGATAACATTAAGACTAATAAAAAGATGATGATGATGATGATACTAGTTATGATAATTATAACACTAATAATTCTAAAAATCACTGTAATAATAATGATGATAAAAAATAATGAAAATACTGATAATAATATCAATAAAAATAACAACAATGATAATTACAATAGTAAGAGCAATGATGATAATGACAGTAAAGATGACGACGATAATGACAGTAATAATAATAATAACAATAATAACCATATAAAAACAATAATAATAATAACAACAGCAACAACGAGACTAATGATAATAACAATGCTAATGATGATAATAGTACCATTAATAATGATGATTATAACAGTAGTAGTAGAATGATATACATAATGATAATAATAATGATAATGATGATAATAATAATAATAATAATAATAATAATGATAATGATACTAACAATAATAATGACAATAGTAATAGTAATAATAATAATAATTATTATTATAATATCAACAATTTAATTACGGTAATGATAATAATGATGGTAATTATAATGATGACAATGACAATAATTATGATAATAATAATAACATAATAATAATAATAATAATAATAATAATAATGATAATAATAATAGCAAGTATAATTACGGTAATGATAATAATGATGGTAATAATAATTATGATAATAATAATGGTAATAACGATGAAAATAGTAATGATAATGACGACGTCAATACTTATAAATGTTAACACTGTTAATGATAATTGTCATTGTAATGATAATGAAAATGAAGAAAATAATGTTAATACTGTTAATATAATAATGATAATGATAATAATGATGATAATAATGATGATAATGATGATGATAATGATAATAATAATGATAATAATAATAATAATAATTATTATTATAATTGTAGCATTGTCGTCTGGTCGTGGGTGCCCGACGCGCTATTAATATAATAGTCTACGTTGAAACTGGATGGTAGCTCTGGCCGCTCGTTTTCAACTCTGTTTTTAATTAATTATCATCAAATACACGAGCGGGCGATGCGTGTGTGCATGGATGCACTCACGCACTCGCATGCGGCGATTGGTGTCTGCACGCGCGCTGATTTAAATAATCTTAGGTAAATCGAACCTAGATACCATGAAGTTCCTTGGGCAAGGAACTTCACCTCGATTGCCTATTTAGCCACTAGGTGGGCAAGCTAGCCCAAGTCAGTGTTGGTCCCAAGCTCGGATAAGTAGAGAGAATGATTACCTAAAAGGTAACACCGGCACTCTCCGTGGAAATGAACTGGGGTCCCTACCACGTACTCACTCCAAGATCATCACAACATGAAAACTACAATTAAGTATCATGCTGTGACCACGGCGGCTCAAACATGAACCTACCGTAACAAAAAAAAAAAAAAAAAAAAAAAAAAAAAAAAAAAAAAAAAAAAAAATATTGATAATGTTCTCACATTAGATCATCCATTCATTTACCATTTTCAATTTAATTTAATTTCCATTATTCAATTATATGCGTGTTCATAATCTGCTCATTACACAGATTCCTATGTTCATTTCATTGTAAATATAATCATTTGCTTTGTTGGTTATCTTTATATTTTAAAAGGCTGACTGGCTGGACTGCAGCATAGGATTATGATACTTAATTACCGGTTATTGATTTATTAAATACTCGTAAGTTACAAATATATATTTCACTCGTGTCACAAGAAAATGAATGCTCTTTAACTGTTCTTTCCTACTTATGCCAACACCACCACAAAATACGGAGAAAAATACTTAGCTAATGATTATTTTCATGAAATCCGGGGGGGGGGGGTCAACGGGAGCGTATGTTCAGCTAGTCATGAGCGTGAGCGTGAACTCTTGCGCCCTTGAAAATCACTACCAGGGGGAACGACCTAGAACGGCTCTGATTGGCTGGAGCTACACGTCCGTTAACATGATTGGTCTATACGTAATTCGGGGGTACATCACTCAAATTATATTTCTAAAAGAAATATAATTTGAGTGGAATAAAATACTAAAAATAAATTCAGTAAAATGTGGCAATAAAAAGCATCTTACAAACCATATAGGAAAATAGATAAGAACGTGAATAGAAAAAAATAATAAAAACTGTATACAAGAAAATAAAATAGTGTGTGCTTAAAACAAAAGAAAATGTAATGTAATTGTTCACAGAGAACGGAAGTTGGCCATTTTAGGCGGTATTCGCATACATCCAGACAAGTAGATATGTACGTATATGTAAAGATTAAAATCCAGGTGGACCTCAGGGTACACTACAATAATAATAATATGATAATAATAATAATAATAATAATAATAATAATAATAATAATGATGATGATACTACTACTACTACTACTACTAGTAATAATGATAATAATGATTATAATAAAAGTAATAACTGAAAAAATAATAATAATAATAATAATAATAATAATAATAATAGTAATAATAATGATAATAATAATAATAATAATAATAATAATAATAATAATAATAATAATAATAATAACAATAATGATAATAATAATAATAATAATAATAATAATAATAATAATAATAAATGAAAAGAGGAAGACAGGTCGGCAGCAGTGGAGTAGACTTACCAGACGATCAGCATATCAGAGAAGTTGAAGAGGAAGGTTATAAATACCTTGGCATCCTGCAGTTGGATAAGACTCTTAATACCAAGATGAAAAGCAAGATAACATCAGAGTATGTGGGAAGAGTAAAGAAGCTATGCAGATCCAAACTGAATGGAGGAAATATGATCAGTGGCATCAACGCATGGGCCGTGAGTGTACTACGTTACAGTGCAGGTATTGTGGATTGGACAGTGGAAGAGCTGGTCAGCATGGATAGAAGAACTAGGAAAATTGTGGCAATGAATGGTTGTATGCACACCAGAAGTAATGTTGCGAGACTGTACCTGCCAAGGAAGGAAGGAGGAAGAGGGTTGATAAGCATTGAGGAGTGTGTAAACAAAGAGAGTAAGTCCTTGCATGGCTATCTCAGAGAGACCACAGAGTGGATGCTTCAAGCTGCTTTAAAGGAGGTGTTAGATGAAGAAGAGAACCACTAGGATTACCAGAAGAGGAGACAGGAGGAGAAAATCAGGAACTGGAAGGAGAAAGACCTGCATGGAGAGTTTGTGCGACAAACAGCAGATGTAGATGGAGAAGATTCCTGGAGATGGCTTAGGAATGATTTTTTGAAAAAGGAGACAGAAGGTCTGATCTTAGCTGCTCAAGAACAAGCTTTAAGAACAAACTCGATCAAGCACAGCATAGAGAAGACTTCAGTAACACCTCTGTGTAGAGTGTGTGGAGACTCTCCTGAAACTGTAAGACATATTATCAGTGGATGCAAGAAGCTTGCTCAGGGAGAGTATAGAAAACGCCATGACAAGGTGGCCCTGCGGGTGCACTGGGAGATTTGCAGAAAGTACGGGATAGAATGTACCGACAATTGGTATGACCATCAGCCATTGGCAGTCGCAGAGAACAGAGATGTTCGAATTACCTGGGACATGACTATTTACACAGATAAGAAGCTGAGTCATAATCGACCGGATATTACTCTACTAAGGAAAGATACACAGGAGTGGACACTGATTGACATAGCTGTACCAGCGGACCAGAACATCATCAATACTGAGGAAGAGAAAGTGGCTAAATATCAAGAACTAGCATTCGAAATTAAGAGAATCCATAGAGCATCGAAAGTGACAGTGATACCAATCGTGACCGGTGCACTCGGAACAATCTCAAAGAATGCAAAAACCTGGCATGGGAAGTTAGACATACCTGACATCGTTGGAAGTGCACAGTTGTCGGCCATCCTTGGAACAGCTCACATATTGCGGAAAGTTCTATGTTTCTAAGCTGCGGGAAGTAGCTGAGACAAGACAAAGAGAACACAAAAGAACATCAAAGGTCTGGAGAGAATGATATAATAATAATAATAATAATAATGATAATAATAACAATAATAATAACAACAATAATAATAATAATAATAATAATAATAATGATACTACTACTACTACTATATCAATATCAATAATAATTTTAATAACAACAACATTAATATTTATTATAATGACAATAATAATAATAATAATAATAATAATAATAATAGTAATAATAATGCTACGCCAGTGGGTCTTTGTCTCTGTGCGAAACATGTGGGCAAACCTGGGCAAACATGACGCAGCTGGCTGTGAGCGGAGGAGCGGAGGAACAAGCCGAGAGACGCGGTTGGGTGCTGCTCCTGTGAAGACCTTGGCGTTTTCCCTCCTGGTGTTCTGGGACGCTGTGGTGCTCGGTGCCTCTTGGAGCTGCTCAGTGTTCAGAACACCAAGAGGGAAAATGCCAAGTGGAGAGGCAGGGCACGAAATAAACACAAAATGACAGTCTTTCCTTTATTTACACAAGTTATTTACCCGTACACTTTTCTATAGGCACAATACAGGGGGAAACCAGCATGTCACACTGCACGATGCAGCTTATAACAGGGCAACACAAAGTTTATCTCAGGTCACAAGGCACACACGAGGTCTTCACAGGAGCAGCACCCAACCGCGTCTCCCGGCTTGTTCCTCCGCTCCTCCGCTCACAGCCAGCTGCGTCATGTTTGCCCAGGTCCCTTCATGTTAACACATTCCCAGGTCATCCTTTTCATGTTAACACATGTTTCGCACGGAGACAAAGACCCAATGACGTAGCAATAATAATAATAATAATAACAATAATATCAATAATAATTTTAATAACAACAACATTAATATTAATTATAATGACAACAACAACAACAACATTAATATTAATTATAAGGACAACAACAACAACAACAACAACAATAATAATGATAATAATAGTAATAATAATAATAATAGTAATAATAATAATAATAATAATAATAATAATAACAATAATGATATTGATAATAATAATAATAATAATAATAATAATAATAATAATAATAATAATAATAATAATAATAATAATAATGATAATAATAATAATAATAATAATAATAATAATAATAATAATAATAATAATAATAATAATAATAATAATAATTATAATGATAATAGTAATAATGATAATATTAATACCACTACGGATTCCTACTACTAATAGTGATATAATACTACTACTACTAGTAGGGTCACGGGGCATGAACCATATTTTATCTAAATATTATATAACTGATTTTACCAAGAAATAAATATTTTAGTTTCCCCTTTAATTTTCTATGACACATCATTTATAGAAAACAAATTATATGGGTGACAATAGTAAAAGTTCTTTGCTTAATTTTAGAAAATCGCATAAATAAATAAATACATAAATAAATACACACCCACACCCACACCCACACAATAATAAGGGTAACTGAGAGGATATAGAACTAAAAAATAAAAATCCAAGAGTGAGAAAAATGACTCTAACTGGAGGAGGCGACGAAACAATCGGAGGGAATTGTAGGGATGACATAAACAAGGGAAATCAAATTAAAGACATTAAGAGGCCTTATTTCAGTTGACGAAACGACACTAGAAACTGTTGCTAATTTCATTCGCGACACTTCCCCAGGCCGGTCGCGACAACAACTTTGCCAATGTTCCTACGTTGTTGTCTCGACTTCACCCCTATTCCTAAGAATCTTGCTTAAGTTGACGAATCTGACTTTATTTTTGAACTATATTGCACTATTAGCCAATGTTTTATTGGTATTATATTAGGAAATAGCAGTATATACAAGTTCTTCACTATCAACATCCTAAAAATACAAATAAAACGATTTATAACTGCCGAAATCAGTTGAAAATGCGGGGGCCCTAAGCGCCTACCATCAATTTTTTCCTTCGTCTATCAACATCGGTTTTGGAAGCCAAATTCCTTTAAATATTTTGAATATATCACCTTTTATTAATTGATATTAATTACATTTAAAAGGATACATGGGTTTACGCCTTCATATTCAATATGCGTACACAAGAAGTAAAATGATTATGTAGAACATAATATAAATTTCCGTAATATTCTTTTGGCCATTCAAACACACTGTAAACAAAACATGAATCTGCCTAAAATACTTCCAGTATCTCATTCGTCATGGAACGCTTTTGAAGCCTGAATATGCCCAAGGCTAAAGTATAATTGATACAATAAAAACAATAATAACTATTGTTACCTGTGCATGACACTGAAATGTATTAATCAAAAGCGTAGGTATAACGCAAAGTTTCGCTCTTCTTAACCATGGCCTTATTAATATGAAAGCATTTTCACTTTGATAGTAGCTAGATTTTCAAGATAAATATTTTGTTGCTAGAGCATGACGATCTAGTGAAATGTTTACATATTTTCCCATATTGTTTATGTATTTTTCTTAGGATCACATTATGGTCATAGATGCAGAATATCTTATATCACATAACATGTCCCCATCATAAATGGGAACTGAAAAAAAAAAAATCATGTATACATTATATAAATATATATACATATTCCACCCTTCACTTCCAACCACGAGAGTCCCTCGTGGCGAGTCTCCAGGCAGGCCCTCGGCCCATATCTAATTACTCGCGACAAGTCTCATCAAGCTGCCCAAGCCATGACTTCCTGGTCGTCCTACAGGCCTCCTCCAGCCAGGGTTAGACAACCTGATGGGCAGGGTTATCCACAGGGAAACGAGCTAGGTGCCCATATACCCTGAGTTGTTGATCCCGGATTATGCAAGTAACAGGTCACATGCCAGTCTCACGGTGTAATTGTCGGTTGGATATGTGGTCCTGCCAACTGTACCCCATGATCCGGCGAAGGGACTTGTTACAAAAGGCATCTAGACGAGACTCCTACACTGGATAGCGTCCAGGTTTCGCTTCCATAGAGCAAAACTGGCAGTATCAAGGCACTGAAGACACGTAACTTGGTCCTTCTGCATAGGTAATGATATCTCTAAATGCTCTTGTTGATCAAGTTCATGGCTCCTATTGCCAGACCAATCCGTCTATTGACTTCTTGGTCTGACAGCCCAGAGATATGGACTACACTACCAAGGTATGTAAAACTCTCTGTAACTTCAACATCCTCGCCGCAAGCATGGATCGACTGAATGGGTTCCCTTAACAATTCAATCTGTTCGGCTTCAAGTCGGGGTGAGGGGAGTCCATGCCTTTGGCAAGTAGCCGTTCTTTGAGCTTATAGCATATCAACACCCTGGCTGTGTGAGACAGCCAGGAGTTGTTTGTAAACAGCTCGCGATCTTGTTCTAGGCTCATGTTTGTGTTCCTGGGAGCTTGGATGATCTTTGAAAGGAACTGAGCTGCCATAAGATCAATTCGTGATTCCAGGAGGAAAAGATTTGCTTCCATGAGGAGGTTCAGGCCCTTCGTCCACCTTGGGGCACCCAGAATGATCCTGGCAGCTTCACTTTGAACTTTCTCCAATTTTTCTCTTAATCTTGGCTTTGCAGCAATTATGGAGACAGAAGCATAGTCCAAAATGGGATGGATGGCATGTATGTAGAATGATCTTAGTACTTTATGTCTAGCTCCTATGTGACTCCTAGACATTGCTCTCATAGACAGACAGTCTTGTTTTGGTTTGGTAAAGGAGAGGGTCTGGTCAATCATTACCCCAAGGTATTGGAAGACCTGGACCCATTCTAAGTCCATTCCCTGGATTCTCAGACTTGTGCCTTGAACATTTAGTCTCAGAGCCATGGCTTTGAATTTGCCTGCAGAGAACTTCAGGCCTGTTCTACAGCACTTCTCTTCAGCACAAGGTCCAGACAGCGCTGGGTTTTATTTAGGCAGTGTGCTCCAGTGCAGATGATTGCAAGGTTGTCTACATAGGAGACGATCTTCCACCTCACTGGAAGGTATATGTTGAGGATGCAGAACATTAGGGTGTTGAAAAGAGCTGGACTGAGGACCCCACCCTGAGGTGTTCCATTTTCTAGTGGCAGGTGCTGTGATAGGTGACCTTGGAATCTGACTTTGGCTGTTCTGTTCCTGAAATAATCACCTATCCAAACCAGGAGCTTTCTTCTGATTCCCTTCTGGATCAGGGTCTCCTGAATAGCAAGAGGACTTGATAATTCAAAAGCCTTCTCCAAGTCTAGGAATGCTACCACAGAAGTGACAGTACTGATTGTACCATTCTCTCGGTCGTCTTGCTCAGACAGCTGAGGAGGTGGGGTGGTACTTCCCTGGCTCCTTTGGTTTTGGGATGGGAACTCTGATTAGCCCTCTTCCAGCTCTGGGATAGAGTGGAAGTTTCCCAGGACTTGTTGATGAGTTGCAAGAATGCAAGCTCATTTGTCAGTCCTAGGTGGAAAATGATGGGGTACGAGATCCCATCTGAACCTGGGGCTGTGCATGAACTGTTTTTGTTGGTTTGTCTTAGTTCCCTCAGAGAGACGATAACATCTGAGTTATCAGGTTTGGCTGCCCTCTCTCTGATATGAGCGAGTCTACCTGGTTGTAAGCATTGTTGGTTTGCCCTCAGTTCAGCTGGCAGACTGTTGCTGCTTGTTCTCGCAGAGAACTCCTGCATCAGTCTGTTTTTTTCTGCTTGAGGGTCGTGGTGAGTGCACCTCAGGGCTGAGGGTCTTCTCTGACCCGTTGCCACAGCTCTATAAGGTGGTTTGGTGGTCAAAGGACTCACACCATTCCAGCCACTTTTCCTGCCTGACGCTTGTTACAGTTTCCTTGACATCCCTGACTGCTTCCCTTAGGAGGGCTAGGTTGTCGGGTTCTATGCCTTCGAAAATGTTTTCTACACATGTTCACTAAAATAACAGGCGACTTTATAACTCCTGGACCATGGCCGAGTTTTAGGTATAGTCTATGAGGCTGCTTCATTTATGGCACTGATAAGTCTGGCTTCAAGCACTTCCATGTTCTCGCTCTGTGGGGGTTCATTGCTTCTAAGACAGTGGGCCAAGGCATTCTGAAGGGCTTGCCAGTTGGCCTTGTCTGTTTTCCATCTTGACTTTGCTAGTGGCATTTGGGCTGGGCCAGCATCCATGAGGGTAGCAACAGTGCCATAATGGTCACTTGTCTCATCGACACACCATCTAGTTCTCCACCAGAACTGCAATGGCCATGGTGAGATCTAGAACCCCTCCTTTGACATGCATTGGCTCTTGGCTATTGATTGATTGATTGATTATTTAAAATTATCTACCGCGTCAACAGCTAAGGTCATTAGCGGCGAATACCTTGTTAACTAGAAATATTAAAATGTTTAAAACTTTAAAAATCTATCAATAAATATCTTACAAATAACAATAAATAGATTAAAAATAAAAGCATAAATATTATGCTCTAAGTGCATAGAATCATTGCATAAACATTATGCATAATTAAATTTTATTGAAAATATTAGTCTCCCTAAGGAAACTAATAAGACCCTCTATGTCACAATCCTCCCCCAATACATTTTTCAGTGTATATGGGGGAGACAAGTACATACGTCTTTGGTCTGAGAATGTTGCACATCTTTCCACTACATGTGCGATCGTTAATGGCTCTTGGCATCCTTCACAAAGTGCTTCACTTTTAGCCATCATCGGCCCATGAGTCAGTCTTGTGTGCCCGATTCTTAGTCTTGCTAATGCAACTTCCACTTTTCAGTTAGGGTGGATGCTAGTCACCCAACTGCCAAGGTCATCTCTAATCTCTCGCAGTTTGTTTCTGGAGGTATGCCTCCATTGTTCCTTCCATTTATTACGAAGACAACTTCTTATGCTGGGTTTCAGGTCGGTGTGTGGGAGAGGAAAACAAGCATCACAAGGCTGAGCGGCAGCTGCCTTGGCCTTCTGATCAGCTCGCTCATTCCCACTGATACCAACATGCGCTGGCACCCAACACAGAGTTATCTTTTTACGTGTTGACATCAGTGCAAGCCAATCTTGAACCTCCCTCACTATTGGATGTGATGAGTTTAAGCTCTTGATTGCTTGCAAGGCACTACGAGAGTCACAATATATCACAATAGAATGGTTCGTAAGATCTCTAGTCATCTTAACTGCTGCAAGGATGGCATGTGACTCTGCAGTAAAGATCGAGGCTGCTAGAGAAAGACTGCCAGATGCAGTCTTCCTTCTACTCACTGCTGCAAAGCCCACACCATTTTCAGATTTCGAACCATCTGTATATATTGCCTCTGATCCTTAGAAATATGCTGAAGAAATTTCTCTCTGACTTCTGCTTCTGATCTCTCCCCTTTCCCAATTCCGACCAAATCCATCTGGACTTGATTAGTCCAAGGGGGGAATTGGGGAATTCCAACAGCCAGAACCTTAGTGAGACTCAAATTTAGATCTTCCACAAGATTCCTCATTCTCCTACCATAGGATCGGCTATCCTCAAGGGGGTTGAAAACCAATCTGGATGTAAGAGATCCCGGAATTCTTTGTAGTCTCGTGTAGTAAATCAGGTTCATGTAGTCCCGGTGTAATGAAAGAGGTGGTTCTCCACTCTCAGCATACAGGGATTCCACAGGAGAAGACCTGAAAGCCCCAGTACAGATTCTGAGAGCTTCATTATGAACCGAGTCCAATGTCCAGAGAACAGTAGGAGTTGCAGAAGAATACACCTCACAGCCATAATCAAGCTTACTACGAATAAGCGCTCGGTAAAGCCGTAGAAGCGTTGTGCGGTCTGCACCCCAAGATAGATGTAAAAGAACCCGCAAAATACTAAGCGCTTTTGTAGCCTTCACTTTTAACTGTTTGATGTGAGGCACCCATGTAAGTCTTGAGTCAAAAATTAGACCCAAGTACTTCACCTCTTGGACAAATTGCAGTGGGTTTGCTCCTAAATAGAGGGAAGGATGGAATTTTCCTCGTTTGTGGAAATGTATAGCCATGGTCTTGCTTGGAGAAAATTTGAACCCATGATATGTTGCCCACTGTACAACCTGATTTATTGCAGCCTGCATGTATCCTTGCACATCCTGTAAGCTTCCTCCTGAGCAGTACAGTGTAAAATCATCCACATACAGATTACATGAGACAGAACTTGGAACAACTTTTACAATGTCATTTATAGCAATGGCAAACAGGGTCACACTTAAGACACTCCCTTGTGGGACCCCTTCAAGGTTAGAGAAACTGTTTTCTACCCAAACTCTAAACTTCCTGTCAGCAAGGAAGCTTTGTATGAAATTAGGTAATGCTCCTCTTAAACCAATGTCATACAGCTTCATGAGTATGCCATGCTTCCAAGTCGTATCGTAAGCCTTTTCAAGGTCAAAGAAGACTGCTAACATGTGACGTCGCTGTGCAAAGGAATTCTGTATAGCAGTTTACATCCTCACAAGTGCATCTGTGGTCGATCTCAATTTTCTAAAGCCATATTGATATGGGGTCAACACGTTTTCTTTTTCTAGCCGCCATGTCAACCTGAAGTTTACCATTTTCTCCATCAGCTTGCAGATGCAGCTGGTGAGAGAAATTGGTCTGTAATTTCCTGGTGTGGAAGTATCTTTGCCAGGTTTAGGAACAGGAATGATTATAGCCTCTTTCCATGTGGATGGCACTGTGCCCTCCCAATAGATCCTATTGAATAAGTCCAAGACGAACTTCTGGGAACTCTCCGGTAAGTGAGATATCATTTGATATGGAATATCGTCACTTCCTGGGGCAGTCTTACGGCAGAGCTGCAAAGCAGAGTCCATCTCCTTGCGCAAAAATGGCAAGTTGTATGGAAGTTCTGCTGCATTCCTACTGAAGAACGACACTGGGTGTTGTTCCTGTTCAGCACGAAGAGTGGAGAATCGAGCAGTGTAAGATGCTCCAGAGGAGATTTCTGCCATGGATTTAGCTAGCTCATTAGCAATATCTTTATTGTCTGTGATGATTATGCCATCTATCTTCAGAGCAGGTTGTGATATGGATGTGCTCTTTCCAGCAATTTTACGCACCTTGTCCCACACCCATGCTAAGGGGGTCCCAGAGTTAATCGAGGAGACATACTGTCTCCACGACGTCCGTCTAGCCTCCTTTAGCACTCGCCTGGCCTTGGCTCAGGTCTTTTTGTAACTGATCAAGGTTACAATGCTGGGGCGTCGTTTCAACTGCCTTAATGCAGATTTCCTTGCTCTGACAGCTTGTTGGCATGCATCAGACCACCATGGTACTGGAGGTCGACGGTACTGTCCGCTACTTTTGGGAATGGATGCTTCTGCTGCAAGATGAATTCGTGATGTGAAGTGATTAACAGCATCTTGAACACACTGGAAATCATTCACAGATCCTTGCAATACTGCAGTTGATCTAAAAAGATTCCAGTCTGCATGTTCAAGTCGCCATCTCTGCACTCCATTGACTGGAATACCATTCACCTCCTTCAAAATTATTGGAAAATGGTCGCTTCCATGACCTGCCAAGTGAAGTTCAACTGTGAATCAGGTGAACCTATTGATAGGTCTATATTGGAGAATGTCCCAGTTTGAACTTGGAAATGTGTGGGAGTGTCACTGTTCAGTAAAACTGCATCTACTCTTAAGAACAAGGACTCCAAGGCCCTTCCTCGAGGGTTGCACAAAGTGTCTCCCCAGAGGTGATGCCGACCATTGAAATCTCCCAAGAGTAGAAATGGATTGGCGGTGATGCCGACCATTGAAATCTCCCAAGAGTAGAAATGTAGAAGGTAGATGGATGCAACAGTGTAAGGTCGTGTCAAGCCTATTCTCACAGCCTTCACCTGCAGTGTTGTCTGCAGGTGGATGGCCTGGAAGGGAATATCATGACGTACCATTACTGCTACTCCTCCATGAGGTCCATTGTCAAAGGTTCCATAATGGGCTTGAACTTGGAATCCTCTCAGGAAAATGGGACGATTTTCCCTCATAATCTCTTGTAGGCATACACAAACTGGGTTCCATGAAGCTATCAGATATTGCAGTTCTTCCCATTTTGCATGAATTCCCTGACAGTTCCATTGGATTTGGGTATCCAGTTCTTTAGATTATTTCTTCATAAGGTGTTTGGCAGCACCTGTGGTCAAGGTTTGCCTCACACCTTTAGGCTGTCCCTTTCCAGGATCCTGGGAGTACCTTTTTAATGGTTGTTTACCTGTGGAACTAGTTTCCACAGGTTTCCCTAGGACAGGTTCAGGATTTCTTTGCCTAGGCAAAGGACGGGCCTGAGCCTTTGCTTCAGGGGCATTCTGTCTAGCAGCAGAGGCCCCTGTGGATGTTGTTGCAGCTGGAGCCTTTTGGACAGGTTTAGGATTCCTTTGCCTGGGCAAAGGGCGTGCCTGAGCCTTTACTTCAGGAGCATTCTGCCTAGCAGCAGATGCTCCTGTGGATGTGGTGGCAGCTGGAGCTGTCACCTGGGAGTACCTTTTTAATGGTTGTTTACCTGTGGAACTAGTTTCCACAGGTTTCCCTAGGACAGGTTTAGGATTCCTTTGCCTGGGCAAAGGGCGTGCCTGAGCCTTTACTTCAGGGGCATTCTGCCTAGCAGCAGATGCTCCTGTGGATTGGTGGCAGCTGGAGCTGTCACCGTTGAGGCCTCTGGAGCCTTGCCTGATGGCTCCAAAGACCTTACTTTGGGAGGAGGAGTCTCCTCAATAGACCCCTCACTCCTACTCCATTTCTGGTGGAA
>NC_051420.1:32446574-32449074 GCF_015228065.2 Penaeus monodon | reverse complement strand
TTACCAGAAGCTCTGCTTTCTCTTCTGGCACTTCTACGACGGAAGTAAGCATTCGCCCTCAAGAGAAGCGCTGCATAAAAAATCACGTTTCGTCAACTGGAGGGAGAGACACGGCAGACAGGCCAAACCATAAAGGGTGCAGCTCTGCTGCCTTCAACAATAAACCAGCAAGCCAAGACCCCTTTCATTCACTTGAACTAAGGCCACTCTCTCTTGCTCACATCTGATGACAGCAGTGATGGAGAACCTCATAGCGCCAACACTAATTCGCCTATTACCCTGTGATTCCATACTCCTCGCCGACGCCAGTTGCCGATCCATGGTATATGCCGACAAGACACTCTTGTTGAAGTGCCTCCTTGCTTCTCTTAACGCCCAGCCATCACTATCAAGCCCTATTTTAATCCATACCTACCCACATTATGTCTGCCCTACTACTTCATGCTAACCACTCATGCCTGTCCTGACGAAGTCGTTGACAATATGTTCCCTCACTCTACACCGCCACCCTTGCTAATCCGAGCCACCTGCCTCACCAACTCTTCGCGAATCCTCGTAAACACAGCCAGGATGTCGTCATTCTACTCAGCACCACTAATTTCCTCACTACTATTAAAGTAAGCATGTCTATTATGGCCAGATTAACTATTGCCCTCCCGATATTGCCCACACCTTAAATACGAGTTGCTTTCTTTCAAATTCAAGTACACGCCACTCAACAAACACAGACAGCTAATCTATATTACAAACCTTGCTGTCTATCCATTGTTTTACAGCACAACAAACAAAGTCACACGCTGAGATCAAACATAAGTGACGAACACCCTCACCTCACACCTCATGCCACTGCCCTAACCATACTTTATATTGCTATGATATTTTTCTGCTACTAGTGTTTTATCTAATGTTTATTATTGTTGTCCTCACATTGCAGTTCATCATATTTATTTCTCCCAGAACAAATAACTATGTGCAAGTTATTCAAATATCAATATGTTTAGTTTTCCCCATAATGTTTATCATATTTACTGTTGTGATTTTCGTTGTAACATTATTGTATTTACACTGCATATTGTACCCTACTAGTAAGTGCTTCGTTACTACTTCCTCTTTGAATGTGTATATATCGTTCTGTCTCATAAAACACCTGTCTTTACATGTATTTCGTTTTATTTGCCGCGTTAAGCGGCCGTTTCTTCACATATAGTTTTAAATTGCATGTCAATTACCTGCTCTAAGCGCAAACCTGCCTACCTGCCCACTCTACACGGAATTCACTCTAGGATTATGAATTATACTAAATGCCATCTCTATGATCTATGACTGAGCCCAAATCGCTTTCGATATCTTATCCTCAGTAATGCTGGAATTTATCATTCTTATTTTTTATGGTTTGGTGAATATTTGCACCTCAGTGTGAAACCTCCGCCACACCCATTACTCTGGCACCCGACGACCCTAGCGACCATCGAATCACTAGGAACCATCTGTATGATGCCTAACACAACCTGTATCCCTACGTGCTTACTGCAGTGTTTCAAGTGTTGGAGACGCTCGAGGATGAGCCTTCCGCGTGGCCGAGTGATGTAAGCAATACATGGCAGACCGGATGGTACACTTCACATCTCTGTCCCAGCAACTGCCCTTCCTCTTTGCTTCTCTTTTGGCATTTCTACGACGGAAGTAAGCATCCGCGTGACGTCACGCTCATGACATGAAACAAGTTTTAAACTTGATAAAATGGCAATAAAACTTTAATATAAACAATAGAATAAAAACTAAATATATGACGTTAAGAGTGGAAAATAATAGATAAAATACATAGATAGGTAAAATACATAAACACACCATATACCTGACAATCAGCAAGCGCTACTGCACACACACCACGCAAACACCGCACGCAAGACCGTGTTTTGACATGCGTATATACAGACAAGCATAAGCTTACAGCTTATACATACACACCCACCACGTACTAACGGACGGACAGGGGGCGTATGCAATTCGATACTCGTTTCGCTCAATCACGCACACGCATACACGCACGCACCAACATATGTAAATACGCCTACACACATATATACACGTACTTGTACATTATTCATGGTAGCATACACACACGCACATGCGGTGCACGCAATGGGAACGCATACACACACAGACGGACCGGCATCATCTAAGAGGGGGGGGGCGGTGCTGAGTACAGTATGTCACGCTACAAATATATACATTTATATAGATAGATAGATAAAGATACACACACATGCATACATACGTTCATATATATATATAATATATATATATATATTATATATATATATATATATATACTATATATTATATATATATATATATATATAATATATATATATATATATATATATATATATATATATATATATACATATATCTATAGATATATATATATATATATATATATATATATTATATATATATATATAATATATATATATATCACATACATATATATAATATA
>NC_051420.1:32431574-32439074 GCF_015228065.2 Penaeus monodon | reverse complement strand
GGGGGAACTCCTGTTTGTCGGAGATCTCCGGTTTCGGCTGGGGGGCAGCTTCCTTCCTCTTAGGAGGTCGGGAAGCCTTTTCGCTTTTGTTCCTCCCCCAGACGTGGGTGCCTGGGGGGGGGGGGGGGCAGGAACAAAGTCTGGTCGCTTCTTAGCAACCTCTTGCCGTTTGAGGGCCCCCTCTTTCCTGACAGAGCAAGCCAGGCTCCAGGCGTGATGCCTCTTGGCACAGTTAGGACATTTGGCTGTTGTGTCCTTCTATTCTTCTTTGTATGCCTTAATGCACACCTCGGTGTTGTGTGCCTTGCTACAAACACCACATTTTGGCTTGGCTGTGCAGTAGTCCGTACTTCTGGCACTTGAAACACCGGTAGAGGGTAGAGCTTGGGCTACCTTTCATGGTTACCAGGACTTACCTGGTTGGAGTCTTCCCCTTCGACAATCGGGAAGCCTCCACGACCTGTGGGCGTGATGCGATCACCTCCACATCGTATGAGACTGAGAAGCCAAGTAGCACCATCTTGACCCTCTTTTCCTCGGGTGTCAGTGGCGAGAGGCTCACTTTCCTCCCATCTTTTAGCTCCTTTGTTTCCTGCAGGAAACAAAGGGTGGCCTGATCTTTGGGCATGATGATCATGCCCTGATCTCGCGCAACCCGGATCGACAACCGGATTTTGGGCTGGTTCTCCAATGCCCTGACCATTTGGTAGGCATTGTCGAAGCCTTCGGGTTTGACGGGGACCTTAAACTGCAGGAAACGCCTTGGGGGTCCAGACTCTCCATCAGAGTCGGTCTCCGGCCTCGGACGTTTCGGTCCGCCCTTTCGGCTTTGGTGCTTGCTCGTGGGGGCATCAGCTGTTTTGGCTGGTTCAGCTGGTGCTCCTGATTCAGTCAGTGGGGTTCTCTGAGGGGTGCTCAGAGGCCTTCCTGGTCTAGGTGCTGGCCTGGAGGGGCCAGCATGAGAGTCCATCTGTTGGACAATCTGGTGGACAGACATGTTCTTACATGGTTTTTCTGTCTTGTCCACCATCTTGGCAGCAGGCATGACAGTGTCATCCTGTGCTTGGGGTTTTCTTTTGCCACCTGGAGGCAGTATGGCTTCAGGGTGGCTGCCGTGGTCTGGGCCTTGCACGGGTCGTCAACATTGTCGTCCGCCTATACACAGCCAATTAGCTGTTTGCAGTGGTATGCACGGACGGTGTGGGTACCAATGGCAGCATGACTGCTTGACCCTAGCCTTCCGAGGGAGACCAGCCGATTGACTTGACCGGGCCTGGATCAGGCTGCCTGTCTTGCCAGAATAGAGGACCAAAGAGGCATGTTACTAGACTCAGGGCGTACTCGTGCATGGCATCGCTCAACCTCGAGGACTCCCGTCTGCCAGCTCACAAGGCTGCCACGCACGGCAAACACGTGGGTAGGTGTCAACCTCTGGGGGTATCCCAGAGGGGATGCCCTTCCACCTACAGGACATCATTGATGGGAACACTTCTGCTCCTCCCTCAGTAAGGAAGGGAGCACTTTCACTTTTTCCAGGCAGTTCCTCTCTATTCCTCAGAGAGGACCTGTACCCTTTTTCAAAGTGAATACCTCTTTTCTCTGAAACGCCCAAAGGTTTTTTCACCTCAGTGAGAAAAGAGGGGGTTCCTGCACCTGTTCCAGTCAGTTCCTTCATCCCTCTGAAACAGTCGGTCACAGACTGTTTCATGACAGTGAGGGAGAGAAGCTAACATTTTTCCAGGTGGTTCCTATGGCAGGACGGTCTTTAAGGTGAATCCCTCTTCTCTCTGAAACACACAAAGGATGTTTCACCTCAGTGAGAGAAGGGGGGTCCTGTACCTGTTCCAGTAAGCTCCATCATCCCTCTGAAAACAACCAACCACAGACTGTTTTCATCACTGTGAGGGAGAGAAGCTAACTTTTTTCCAGGCAGTTCTTATGGCAGTGTGGGTTTTAAAGTGAATCCCTCTTCTCTCTGAAACACCCAAAGGCTGTTTCACCTCAGTGAGAGAAGAGGGGACCTGTACCTGTTCCAGTAAATTCCTTCATCCCTCTGAAATAACCAACCACAGACTATTTCATCACAGTGAGGGAGAGAAACTAACTTTTATCCAGGTACTTCCTATTACAGGACGGGAACTTGGTGTTCTGTCTAGCGGCTGCTATTAGACAGAACCTGGCTGAAGGCCTGACAAAGGGCTCCTACCTGCCTATCACCCTATTCGAAAGAAAGAGAGTGGCAGTCATCAGATGGTCTGCCAGACCAGTCCCTAGCAAAAGAATGGCAACTCTATGCACACCGTAAGGCAGGCCTTCTAAGGCCCCACAGACACACCCTCCCCTGCGGGAGGTAAAGGTCTGCCCACGTCCGAGCACACGCCCGGAGATGGGGTCCAGTTCACCAGAAGGTGTGCACAGAGTTATCCTAATGCCTAATTCGTATAGGAAAGAGTAGGCTAGGAGGGCACAAAGCTACATGCAAGCACATAGCATCATGGCAACAAACAAGGGATGGCGCGTCACCGTCCAGTAACACGTAAGAGCCGAGGCCGAAATTGCATAGGACCGGGCGCGGTACATCTCTTTAATCCGCCCATGCAAAAGCTACACGACCGAGAGGTCATGGTGACTCTCTTGGCGTTGCTCGGCTCGGCTCCACCCACTGCGCCCCGTCCGCCACCTTTGCCGGAACGCTCCTCCCTTCTCTCTGAATCGTCCAAGTAAGGACCGATTCACCACAGGGAGAGAGGGGAGGAGAGGAGAGGAGAGGTCCTTCTTCTTCAGCTGCTCGATGTCCACTGGAAGCTCCTGATCTCGTTTGCTTGCTTGCTTGCTTGCTTGCTTGAGATTTGCGAAGTTCTGGCTTCGCCCGGGCCTTTCACTTATGGCCCGGCCTGTGTCAGCTTTTTATGGCTGTCTCATTTGTCTGTCTGACACTCGGTGCTTACCGTGGCGGTGGGATTGCCAGCAGGCGCTCCTGTAGCGATGGTGTAAGCATCTCGTATAATCTCTTTACCAGCACGACGGCTGTGTTCTGTGGGCTTTGTCTTAGGAATTGCGTGTACACGCAATTCTCCAAGTAATGTACCAGTGTGGCGTTCGGCTCGCCGCAATGCATGCAACACCTCTCTTCACGTTCTATGGTTTGTATAATCTGCCATGCACAGTGGTAACCTAGGCGCATTCTGTGCAGAATGACTTCGGTACCTCTGTTGTTTATTTCAGAGAGTGCCAGTTGGCCGAGGGGGAATATCTTGTTTCCTCTCTGTAAAGCTGCAGGAGGAAGGAGTTGGCTGTCACCGTACACTTCCTCCTAAGTAATTTTCGGCTCTGATGTATTATCATGGGATTAGGGGGCATACCCCGGCCGATTTCGGCTAATCTGTCAGCAAGCTCATTCCCTCTGATCCCTATGTGGCTGGGAACCCAGTTTATGATAATTCTTCTACCCTGAGCAAGAATCCTCTGTGCTAGTGTGCGGATGGTTGTCAGGAGGTAGATGTTGTCAGTGGGTGAGCGCTGCTGAAGACAGTCGATGGCTCCTTTGGAGTCTGTGTGTATGACCACATGTCCTTCCCTCACGGACGCGTGGCTCAGTGCTCCCATTATAGCAACTGCCTCTGCCTGTAGCGAGGAGGCGTTGTCTGTTACCCTCATGGATATTGTGGCATCCCTTGCTGCAAAGCCGGCGCCTGCAGTGTGGGTCAAGGGATCGACCGATCCATCAGTGTAATATGTTCTGCTGGCCGGAGGAGTGATGGTTGCAATGACCCTCTGGGTTTCTGCCTTTAGGCTAGGCGTACAATATTCATTCTTTTTGCTTGCCAGTCTCATGACGAGAAACTCTATCGAGGTTTGGCCCACGGCGGAGCTTCGACAAAGTCAGGGTGTGGGGAGTCCATGCCCTTGGCCAGTAGCGGTTCTTTGAGCTGATGGCGTATTAGCACCCTGGCTGTGTGAGACAGCCAGGAGTTGTTTGCAAACAGCTCGTTATCTTGTTCTAGGCGTCTGACTATTTTGTGTCTTAGGCTTGTGTTCCTGGGAGCCTGGATGACCTTTGATAAGAATTGTGCTGCCGTTAGATCAATTCGTGAGGACAAGGGGAGAAGGTTTGTCTCCACTAGGAGGTTGAGGACCTTCGCCCACCTTGCGGCACCCAGAATGACCCTGGCGGCTTCGTTTTGGACTGTCTCCAATCGGTCTTTATATTTTCTCTTAATGCCAATCAGAGCGAGGGAGGCATAGTCTACAATGGGCCTGACAGCATGTACGTAGAATGATCTTAGTACTCTATGTCTGGCTCCTATGCGTCTTCCACTCATTGCTCTCATGACAGACAGTCTTGCCTTTGTTCGGTCAAGCAGGTGCTGGACGTCCTTGCGGAAGGAGAGGGTCCGGTCTATCCTTACCACAAGGTAGAGGTAGTCCTGAACCCACTCCAAGTCCATTCCCTGGATTTTCAGACTTGTGCCTTGAACCCTCTGTCTCAGAGCCATGGCTTTGGATTTGGCTGCAGAGATCTTTAGTCCTGTCCTGCAACACTCCTCGGATACCAAGTCCAGACAACGCTGGGCTTTGTTTAGGCAGTGTAGTCCAGTGGAGATGATAGCGAGATCGTCTGCACAGGAGATGATCTTGCACCCCACTGGGAGGTTTATGTTGCGGATACAGGACATTAATGTGTTAAAAAGGGCTGGACTGAGAACCCCACCCTGTGGCATTCCATTTTCTAGTGGCATGTGCTGTGATAGGTGACCTTGGAATTTGACTCTGGCTGTTCTATTCGTAAAGTAGACACTTATCCAAGCCAAGAGCTTACCTCTGATTCCTTTTTGGATCAGGCTCTCCTGAATGGCAAGAGGACTTGCCAATTCGAAAGCCTTCTCCAGGTCAAGGAATACTACCACAGATGTGCCCGTGTTTATTGTGCTCAAGAGCGTGGCTATGCTGTGCGCTGTGCTCATGCCCCTGGTGAACCCGTGGAGGTGTTCGTGTGGGGGTCCCATTTTCCATCGGAGCCGGTTCAGTACCATCCTCTCGGCAGTCTTGGCCAGACAGCTGAGGAGAGAGATGGGGCGGTACTTCCCCGGCTCCTTTGGTTTAGGGATGGGAACTATGGTAGCCCTCTTCCAGCTCTGGGATAGAGTGGAAGTTTCCCAGGACTTGTTGATGAGTTGCAGGAATGCAAGCTTACCTACCAGTCCCAGGCGGGAGATGATGGGGTACGAGATCCTGTCATCGCCCGGGGCTGTGTTGCAACTGGCTTTATATGCATCTCTTAGTTCCCTCAGAGAAAAGATAACGTCTGAGTTATCGGGTTCGTCTGCCCTTTCTCTGATGTGAGCAAGTCTGTCTGGTTGTAGGCGTTCTTGTCTTGCCCTCAGTTCGGCTGGCAGGCTTTCACTACTCGTTCTCGCAGAGAACTCTTGCGCCAGTCTGTTGGCCTCTGACTGGGGGTCGTGGTGCATGCATCTCGGGGCTGAGCCTGGGTTGGAGTGGGGAGGGGAGTCTCGACTTGGGGTGAGGGAGAGGATTGGGCTGATTTGGTCCTCTCCATCTTCCTTCCCTTTATGCTTTTGACAGTCTGTTTGAATGCCATCATGGCGACGTCGACTGCCTTGTCTACCTCTTCCTTGGTCCTGGACAAGGATATTGCCACTGCTGTGACTACAGCAGTGATCAGGATCGACATGTCCCCCTCGTCGAAGAACATGTCTTCTGGGTCTGGGGAGGACCATGTGGTGCTGTTGGAACCTTTCTTCCTGTGGTTTCTCTGCACTTGCTTTACTTGGGGGAACTCCTGATTGTCGGAGATCTCCGGTTTCGGCTGGGGGGCAGCTTCCTTCCTCTTAGGAGGTCGGGAAGCCTTTTCGCTTTTGTTCCTCCCCCAGACGTAGGTGCCTGGGGGGGCAGGAACAAAGTCTGGTCGCTTCTTAGCAACCTCTTGCCGTTTGAGGGCCGCCTCTTTCCTGACAGAGCAAGCCAGGCTCCAGGCGTGATGCCTCTTGGCACAGTTAGGACATTTGGCTGTTGTGTCCTTCTTTTCTTCTTTATGTGCCTTGATGCACACCTCGGTGTTGTGTGCCTTGCTACAGACACCACATTTTGGCTTGGCTGTGCAGTTAGCCTGGTGGTGTCCGTACTTCTGGCTTGAAACACCGAAGTGGTTCAGGCACATAAGTGCGTAGGTGATAGGTACCCCAGTTACCCAGATCAAGGGTAGAGCTTGGGCTACCTTTCATGGTTACCAGGACTTGCCTGGTTGGAGTCTTCCCCTTCGACAATCGGGAAGCCTCCACGACCTGTGGGTGTGATGCTATCACCTCCACATCGTATGAGACTGAGAAGCCAAGTAGCACCATCTTGACTCTCTTTTCCTCGGGATTCAGTGGCGAGAGGCTCACTTTCCTCCCATCTTTTAGCTCCTTTGTTTCCTGCAGGAAACAAAGGGTGGCTTGATCTTTGGGCATGATGATCATGCCCTGATCTCGCGCAACCCGGATCGACAGCCGGATTTTGCGCTGGCTCTCCAATGCCCTTACCATTTGGTAGGCATTGTCGAAGCCTTCGGGTTTGACGGGGACTTGAATTGCGGGAAACGCCTTGGGGGTCCAGACTCGCCATCAGAGTCGGTCTCCGGGCTCGGCGGTTTCGGTCCGCCCTTTCAGTTTGGGGCTTGCTCGTGGAGGCACCAGCTGTTTCGGCTGGTTCAGCTGGTGCTCCTGATTCAGTCAGTGGGGTCGTCTGAGGGGAGCTCAGAGGCCTTCCTGGTCTGGGTGCTGGCCTGGAGGGGCCAGCACGAGAGTCCATCTGTTGGACAATCTGGTGGACAGACATGTTTGTACATGATTTTTCCGTCTTGTCCACCATCTTGGCAGCAGGCATGACAGTGTCATCCTGTGCTTGGGGTTTTCTTTTGCCACCTGGAGGCACGTAAGGCTTCAGGGTGGCTGCCGTGGTCTGGGCCTTGCACGGGTCGTCAACAGTAAGGTCTGTCTGTGGGGGATTTTGGTTTTGATTTTCCATATACTTGGCAGTGCTTCATCCACTCACGCCCCACCCACCACGGAGTCCAACAAGGGGAAGCTGAGTGCTAGAACCAATGTCTAACAGCAACAGGGGTGATGAGTGGATATACGCAGCCAATTAGCCGTTGCACTGGTACGCACGGTGTGGGTACCAACGGCAGCATGACTGCTTGACCCTAGCCTCCCGAGGGAGACCAGCCGATTGACCTGACCGGGCTGGATCAGGCCGCCTGTCTTGCCAGAATAGAGGACCAAAGAGGCGTGTTGCTAGCCGCAGGGCGTACTTGTGCACGGCATCGCTCAACCTCCAGGACTCCTGTCTCCCAGCTCACAAGGGTGCCACGCACGGCAAACACGTGGGTAGGTGTCAACCTCTGGGAGTATCCCAGAGGGAATGTCCTTCCACCTACAGGTGGGAACACTTCTGCTCCTCCCTCAGTGAGGAAGGGAGCTCTTTCACTTTTTCCAGGCA
>NC_051420.1:32411574-32426574 GCF_015228065.2 Penaeus monodon | reverse complement strand
TATATATATTATATTAAATAATCTAATAATAATCCCCAACCCCACACCCACACACACCAAACAAAAACCAAAAAAAATTATTATATATATATATATTATTATATAAAAATAATATATTATATATATTATATAATAATATATAAAATATATAATATATTTTATATTATTTTTATAAAATATAATATATATATATAAATATTATATTTATATATTTAATTATATTATATTTTATAATATATATATAATTATATTTTAATATTGAAAAAGCTTTTGTCTGTACTAAACCGACGCCCTCCCGCAGACTCGCGGGGCGATCTCGAATGGGGCGGGAGCCGTGACTCTTGACCCCGGCGTGAAGGGGGCGTGAAGGGCCGGGGAAGCCGCCTCTCCGACGTCTCCGCTTACGTACATTCTCAGAAAAAAGAAAACCCAAATTTCAAAATCTAAATTTATCAATTAGTAAAACCCATTAATATACATTTCTTTCCCCCCCCCTTTTGCTTTTCGTTTATATAGTTATAAAAAAAAAATTTAAACCCAATTGTCTAAGTATTTTTTTATGGCCCACCCATACGCGTAGTTCAAATATTTCCTTGTTTCGTCCTTTCGTTTTATTTTAAGTTTACACGGTAATTTTTAACAAAAACGTTTTTTTATTTCTTTATATTGGGAAAATTATTTACAATTTTCCCTCCCCACTGGTAGCCCTGAAAAAAAAGTGATAGTACCTGATCCCCCCATGAATGACCTCCTTCCTTTTTTGTGTAGGGGCTAGGGCCTTAAAATACGGACACCTTTTTCCTTTTTGGGGTTTTTACAATTTTCCCCAATAATATCCTACTATTCTAAACTTCTTTTACCTATTTCGCATTTGACTGGTCGGCTTTTAGATTTGTTTCCCCCGTAATTTTGCTGTCCACGTTTCCCCAAATAAATGCTCTTTAATCTGTTAAAAACTGCTGGAGCTTGACGGACCAAAAAGGTAATAGGGGTAAATTTGGAAAAATCCTGCAGGTGTAGAAAGGCCGAAATTTTCTGTTTCTTTAGTAAGAGGTATTGCAATACCCCTTCGCCCCGATCTATTTTAGAAAAATACTTCTTCCCCCAACTTTTCAAAAAATTTCTCGGCTACACAAGCTCAATCGAAAATTCGTAATCTTGTTCAGTTTTTTTTAAAACTAAATAAATTCTCCGATTTATCTTTTTTAGGGGGTACTAAAAGGGTTAGAATAATCGTCTGAAGGTCATTACCCTATCTCAGCATATACGTAATTTCCTTTTTTAGTCTTCCTCTAATCTGTACAGTAAAAAATATATTTTTTAGGACTGTTAATTCAATTTATACTTTAATTCTGTTGTTTTTTCCCGACACGGTGAAAACGTGCCGAACGCTTGCAGAATGCCTCTCGCTCATTTCGATAATAAACTGGGGAAGTCTGAATCAAAAAGACATCCTCCAGGTTTTGCACTGGTTTTTAACTGGGGAAAGTCGTTGCTTCCCTCCGCATCATCCTCGTCGTTAACTACCACAACCCCCTGTGGAAATGTGTCACCCCATTCCCTATTTTGCATGTTTTTTGGTATTTTCCCTTTAAAATTCCGTTTCCCTTTCTTCTTATTCATCTATTCGGACTCCCTACTCTGAAAGGCCCCTTTTCCCCTAAAAAGGCAATTTATTGGAGTTTTGGGAGTAGTAGTATAGTCCTCTCCGATTTTTCCCTGTCTTTAGTTTTTCCGTCATAGTAATCTTGTGCAACTTCCTGTGCATTCTTTATTCTATTTAAACCCTACGACAATGCTTCTAACCCTTTACCAGATTGAGACATATTCGTAGATACCTCATTTTTGGGTCCTTCACCCGCCGCAAAACAGCTCCCTACACTTCATCGACCCCTCACTGAAGCCGTAAACGGCCGTGGAACTTTTCCTAGCAAAAAGTAATGGTGATAAAAATCTAGCCACTCTTTATGCGTTCCCCCACACCCTTTTCAGCATCCTTTTTAGTGTACCATTAAATTTTTTCCCAACCCATTACACTAGTGGAAAAGGGGTCGTGGTAATGGGGCTTTAACAAAAACCTATAAACTTCCTGCTCCTGACGAGGTAAATTGCGTTCCCCTGTCTGACGCACTTCCCCTTTGGAAGCCACTCGGGTGAAAATATTTACCCGAGCTCTGCCAGGATGTGTGTCGATGTTCTGCAGGCCACAGCCTCCGGGTATCTGGGCGCTAATCCCCCTAACGTCAAGATGTTCTGAACCGTCAGTAGATCGCAGTCATTTGGGCCACAATAAAACTAAAAGGAAAGGCTCTCCAAAATTTTTTCCCCAATTTTTTTTTCGACTTTTACCTTTATCACGTCCTCTGACACACATCCCCGATCGGGAATTCATTCAATGCCTTCGTTTTCCGGCCAGAAAAACTTCTCCATCCTCGACTTTTGGCTTTCCCGTCGCCCCGGGCCTCCCATGATGCTTGAATGAGCCAATCGAGTACGGCGGAGCGACACTGAGATGGGAAAAAGGAGTTCTCCCTTCTAAATTACCAATTCTCCCCTTTTCGTAAAAAACTCCTCGCTTTGGATAAAAATAAAATTTATTATTCTTTTACATAAATTTTTTCCTTCCCGGGGATATTCCTTACTCCATCTAAGGGCTTATCTTTTGCTGGCTTGCTTATCGTCATTTTAACAATTAACACTGCCAATACCTTAAGTTGTGGGTTCTTCCTTTTCGTCGCCCCGCCTGTTAGTTCACTACACCACATGTGTGTTTTCCATTACTATCTTTTCCCGATTTAAGCCTGGAAAATTTTCCCATTACCAAGCATGTATGGGATTGGATACAAACAGCTTTAGTTATTCCGTAAAAAGAAAGGACTCTGTACGTAATTTCTGCTTCGGAAACAAAACATTCGAATTTGCCGTTTTATTTCACAGTGTTTACCTGTAAAATTTTAATTAGGGACCAAATCTCTTCACCAACACCGTAGTACAGCCTTGTCCCTCTCACCCTCACTTTTGTCCTTCCACTTCTCCCGGTTTTTATTCTTCGGTTCCATTTTTTTTTGATCCCCCAAAAACTACACGAAATCCCTTTCCCTATCCCTTTTATCCATCCGTTATCGTCAATACCGTTTTGGGGCTCCCGCACCACTTGCCCGCGTCGTCTCGCGGGGGGTTGGGGATGCTCGTTCTCCCGGTTTCGCCGCCGCGGCCTCTTTCTTCAGCTCCGGACTCGCGACTGCTTGCAGCTTACTTTTAGTTACTGGGGTCTAAATAACAATCCCCGCATTGTGGCCTCCCTTCTGCAAATATAAAAATTTTACCTGGGGAAGTTAGAAAACAAGGTCTTTCTGAAGCCCTGTCATGCCTCATTTACCTGGGCCCAACGCGTGGCGACGATTGATTGAACAGGGGCTTTTTTGGGGGGTTCTAAGGGTTAAAATGTCCTGCCCCCGTATACCGTTGCACTTCAAGATCCTGCAGAGTCGCCAGGGGGCGTTCCTTTAAAAAATAGTTTTAAATTCGATACAGGAGGAATAAATTGTTCCCTTTTATCAAGTCTTTCAAGGAAATTTTAGCCAGTGCTAATTTTCCCCTTCTATCCACCGCACCAATTTCGTCATCCGGCAAAATTTAAAGTTTTTGGGCCCTTTCACCTCTAAATTAACTCTGAATCCTTTTGCAGTCAGGTAAAACCCCTTAAACCACTTAATTCCCTGCATCAATTTATGGAGATATCTAGACTCGTCCCTGGAGCAACAGGCTAAGCTTATCCCCAAAATCCTCCGGCCCAGCCCGCACTAGTGGCAAAATCTCAAATCTTTTGGGGATATCATCAATGTCATCGCCTTCTCATTAAAAAAACCAAAAGCTTAGGATACCTTAACCTTAACATTTTGCTTGCTCTCCGACGATTTTCCCCATTACCTTTTTCGCTCCATCTACGGGGCTTTATCTCTTTTCTTCTTATCTCTTTTCTTGTTTTTTAGTTCTGCTTGCTTCCAAACTCTTTTTTCCCTTTCTCCCTCTCGATTGTAGTTTTTTTTTCTCCCGCTCGATTTAATTCCCTCCCTTTAAAATTGGGCAGGTCAGCCCCTGGTTAAGCCGATATCTCTCCATTTGATGCAACTTCTCGGTTCCATTTTGCTAAAATATGTTACAAATCACTCGAGTTGTCCCTGTTCGGGCGCCAAAATGTTATATGGTTCTTGTTCTTATTTGTGAGACGACTATGGGAAGCATGAGAATGTAACAATTTTAGCAGGGATGGAGATAAAAAACGAAACTTAATATCTGATTTATTAGTGTCTTTTTTCACGGTCACAAAACTAGTCCCAAGATCTGTCTCCCAAGCGGTTGCCGCAGACTCGGCGTGCGAGGTCTCGGGTGGTTGCGGGGCGATCTTGAATTGGGCGGGAGCCGTGACCTTTGACACCGGCGTGAAGGCAGGAGCGTGAAGGGGGCCGGGGAATGCCCGCCTCTCCGACGTCACCTCGCTTACGTTACATTCTCAGAACAAATATATCAAATTTCAAAATACTAATATATTATTAATTAGTACAACCCATTAATATACATTTCTTTCATCACCCCCTCTTTAGCTGTTTCGTTTATATAGTCATATAAAATACAAATTAACCAATTAACCAGTTCCCTTGTTTCAGTTTCAGTTTATCATCCGTGAATAGTTAACTAAAATAATAAAATGTTTCTATTATTACTTTATATTGGAATATATTTACAACGACCCAGAGTGCAGTGATAAAGTTAAGTATTTTCCAGAGTTTCCAAATGAAATTAAAACTTTTCTATTAAACTTGTCTAGACTTCTTCAAGGAGGTACTGCACTTTTATTTAGGAGTGATAGAAAGTCTGCATTCCAACAAGTTAGGGTAAGGATAAGCCAGCTTTACGAAGCTGAACCTCACCAGAGCTATATCACTGAGGGCAGCCCAGCCTGTGCCGACTAATGCCGACTCGATTAGAATGTCAGCTGAGCTTAGTCCTTACTCGCCGCTGTGTCCAGCCACAGCAGTAACCTCCAGGTGACAATTGCAACTTCTCGTACCTGTGCGGGACGCTCATTGCAGATCCCATGGATGTTACTATTGTACTAGCCCGGAGATTTTGGCATCAGTGATGTCGCAGTTGAAAAGCTGAAGGCAACCGACTCGTGGTCACAGTTGTTGTTTTGTTTAAAACCTTAATTTTACAAGCAAATAATAATCCCATACAGCAATTTTTTTTTTGGGGGGGGAGGAGAGGAGGTTCGTTATTGTCTACAGACTTGTCATTGCATAGCCATACTCGAGGATTTGTGAATGGGTCTAAGTGACATCTCAATATTAATGCCAAGGATCGCTAGAAAGTTATTTACTTTCATGTATTTTTCGGTTATAGCAATTATCCTGTCATTTCTGGTATCTATCATCTGCCGATTCATAGGTATACCAACCGGTGAGATGTCATATTCTACCGATTCCGTTTTTACTACCTCACTGCTACGTCATAGGGTACTTGAAAAAGCAGAAAGTATTATTGGACTGACAACCCTGATGAATTCCACCAGGGACTTCGGTATTTACATTCAACTACCAGGAAACAGCCAAATAGACACAGTAACTTATTCTCCTTTAGAAGCAATAAATCTATAATAATGGAAACGAATATCACCGCAGGCACTGCCGAGGCTGCGGGATTATTTGCTTTCCTATACTTTTCCTAATCTATAACAATGAAAAGGAACGTCAGCACAGGCACAACAGATGCCGTAGTAGGCCACAAAGCAGGTGCTGTGATGCTTGGGTGGTGGTTCCTGGTAGTCGAGTGAACTACCTAGATACCGAGGCTTGAGTCATTATGACAGTTCAGCATCAACTCATAATTTCGTTTTGTCAACCACTGATACAAATTATACTATATGAAGGATTCCAGCGCCACTGCAAAAGCATGACACAACAAGGGAAATAACAGTTACCAGTGTGTGTGTGTGTGTGTGTGTGTGTGTGTGTGTGCGTGTGTGTGTGTGTGCGTGTGTGTGTGTGTATGTGTGTGTGTGTGTGCGCGCTTGTTTATATATGGGCTACATACAAATTTACATACACTGATAAATAGATTGACAAAAATGTAGATAGATACATAAATAGACAGACAATAGGATAGATAGATAGTGTAAACAGGTAGATAAAATGATAGATACATAAACACATAAACAGATAAAAGGATAGACACACACATATACGTAAAAACAGATGAAACAGGCAGATAGATGGATAGATAAAAGAGACCTAGAGAAACAGGGAAAGGGAAAGAGAAAGAAAAATTAAACCGTATTTCCGACGAAAGAATCGGCATTCTATTTTGTCTTTTTGTGTTGGACGATAATTGCATCAGACTCCAAATTGACGACAGAAAAGAGAATGCTAAAATTGTACATTTTTCAGGAGTAAAAACATGCAGGGACATAAAAGCCATTTGAGCTCCGGTGTTGACAGATTCTTCAGCTCCTCATAAATGGATAATTTGATTTTGTCATGTTATCCTACCCCGAGAAAAAAGTTTCCCGTGAGGTACGAAATGCTGCATTTCATTTCAATGAACCACATGAAATATTAATTAATACGAAACTCAGTGAGTGTTTAACGAAGGCTAAATATTTTTTTCTGTTTGTGACCTATCTTGTATCGCGACGAAAGTTAATTAACAGTGAGGTTAATTGTAGAATCGAAATGAACATCAACTTATTCTTTTTTAACAAATTAAGTGGCAATAAACCTATTTTATATAATCATGGTGTTTATTATGGAAAAAAGAAAAACATTATTATACACTTATGGCATATATATATATATATATATATATATATATATATATATATATATATATATATATATATAATATATAATATATATTTATGTATATATTATATATATATATATATATATATATATATATATATATATATATATATATATATATATATATATATAATATATAATAATATATATATATATATATATATATATATATATAAAATATATATATATATATATATATATATATATATATATATATATATATATATAATATTATATGATATATATTATTATATATTATATATATATATAATATATATATTATTATATATATATATATATATATATATATATATATATGTATACACACACATACACATACATATACATTCAGTGGGCGCTAAAAATACTGGGAACAGTGTAAGAAAACACACCCGGCGACATGAAATAAACAATGAAAAAATTGGTTAATTAAAGTAGCATTCACCCTAATACCCCATCATCTCTACCTTGGTCTCTACCAGTCGGGATCTGTTTTGGTATGCTGTCACACAAGCTCCTGAAGTAATACAAAGTCATTTCCTTGTGTGACGACCACCCGCAGCTGCGGTGCCAATGACAGCTGTGCATCCCTCACCTTCGCCTTAAGAACCTTACAGGTATTCTCAATCGGATCCCCCCTAACAGGAGCCGCCTTCCCGCGGTGGGGGGCTTCAGGTCCCAATGATCTGGTGAGCCGGACCAGAGGGATACCCATACTGGAGGGGTCACTAAGTGAGGGATGAGACAAAATGGCATCCTGGTGCACCAAGGCCTATGAGAGGGGATGGTGCACCCACCCCTGGTTCATTCCATGTTTGGACTACGTTTGTTTGCCGTGTGTGGCGTCCCATATTACTAAGAGACTGGAGTCCTGGAGGTTGAGCGATGCTGCACACTGTGCCCTGCAGCTAGCAACACACCTCTTTGGTCCTTTATTCTGGTTAGCTGGTTGGCTTGATCAAGGCCCAATCAAGTCAGTCGGCTAGTCATATATGACTAGGGTCAAGCAGGTACTGTTCAGTCGGTAGCGCAAAGGTCCACGACTGCCATCAGTAATGGGAGATTTTGAGCCCAACTATAGCTTCCCTTTGTTAGACTCCATGGTGGGTGGGGGTGAGGAAATGAAGAATTCTAATTTGTATGAGTACTGCAAATTTACAAAGATCTAGCTCTCTCCCTGACAACCTACACAATCCCCTGGCCATTCCCTCTGGAATGTCACATGTCACTCTGGAACCTTTCCAGCTTCCAAAGGGCAAGAATGGGAATTGTAATGGTTCCCGGGCTCCCAGACCAGGTAAGGAGAAAAGTCCTCCTCAATCCATGAAGGAAATCTTGCCTGGTAAATATGAAAGTATCTCATATAGTAAGTACCTAGTAGTGAAGACCATTGATGGTGTATAAATTATGGATCTTGATATTTTTGAAGTACATCAGAAAATAGTTGAGGTGTGTTAACGTGATCCTTGCATCACCCCACAGCTAGATGGTAGCCTGATAGTTGAGGTTTTGTCACCAGACAAGAGTGACCGTCTGCATGCAATATGCAACATTCCTGGGGCTCAAGTTTCATGTTCTCCTCTCAAAACACTCAGTCAGTGTAAGGGAATTGTCTTTCCCCGAGACCTGATTCTTCAAAGCAATGTAAAAAGTACAAAGTTGAAAAGAAAGTATTGGTAATAAGGAGCAAGGAGAAAGGCCTCTGCTGCTAGGCAGAATGCCCCTGAAGCAAAGGCTCAGGTCCGTCCTTTGCCCAGGCAAAGAAATCCTGAGCCTGCCAAAAGGAAGCCTGTGGAAACTAGCTCCATGGATAAACAACCCCTCAAAAGATCCCGGAAAGAGACAGCCTAAAGGTATGGGGCAAACCTTGACCAAACAGTTTATGAAGAGATAGTTTGAAGAACTGGATACCCTACTCCAGTGGAACTGTTAGTGAATTCATGCAAAATGGGAAGAAATGCAACATCTGATAGCTTCACAAAACCCAGTTTGTGTATGCCTACAAGAGATTATGACCAGGGAAAATCGTCCAATTTCCCTGAGAGGATTCCAAATACAAGCCCATTATGGAACCTTTGATAATGAACCTCATGGAGGAGTAGCAGTAACAGTACGTCAGGATATTCCTTTCCAGGCCATCCATCTGTAGACAACATTGCAGGTGAAGGCTGTGAGAATAGGCTTGACACGACCTTATACTGTTGCATCCATCTACTTACTCCATGATTTGGAAGATGTACCTGGACAGTTGCCACATCCATTTCTACTCTTGGGAAATTTCAATGGTCGGCATTGTGGGTTGTGATAATAAAGTGAGTTGTGATACTTATGTGAGTTGTGAGCGCCATATTGTGATGCCGCCATGTACGGGATATGATGACAATATTATCGTACCTGTATTGTGATAATTATATGATTATATTATATATATACTGCCTTTTGTGTGATATGTTACACCATGTGAAATATAGAAGATTATGTTTAGCTTATATTGCTGTGTAGCATATCGCCTATGTAAAAGAGTGAGATTCTCTGTACAATTTATAGAGTACAATATTTTATCTTGTGTCTGTAGTCACACGTCTGGCAGTAGCGCTCTCGGGCATGGCCGACGCGTGGCGCACGGGACTGTGAAGAGCTCCCTTTTATTTTTGTCAGAGCTGATCTACAATGAACCTACTTTAATTTTAATTGGTGTGTTCTTCTCCCTCAAGCATCATAGAGAAACACCAAACAAACAGATATACGAACACAACACAGTGAGTATACAAACATGGCGCAGTGATCCAGTTATTCAGTTCTGACGCCAGCCCTGTGGCCTGTCGCCTGCCCGTGCCTCCTCCACCCTCGTGGCCGCTCAGTACATAACCCGCTCAGGAGTGATTTTCATTAGTGCAGTGAATTGTGGTGCTATAGTGAAGTGTAGTGTTGTGCTATGGCTATTGTGTTTAGTGCAGTGCTATATTTAGCAGCATAAGGGAGCCGAATCGAAGCATATTGAAGATTGTAGGAGCGAGACATATCTCTGCGCTCTCTACGACGCTTCGTGAGCGACTGATTCTCTCGCGTCGCGGCTCGCCTACCCGCACGTGCCCGACGTGACGTCACGGCACTGCCACGCACACACACTCACTCCCCCACACTGCATGGTCGGAATTTCACCGGATTTTCGCCGAATTTGCTGTATTATCTTTACACCCTTACCACGGTACCATGGGTAAAGGAAAGAAACCGCAAGAGGCCAGTAACAGCGACACTGAGAAACCAGACTCTAGCCTTGAAGAGTCTGAAGGAGCCAGTGCCAGCATCCCACCTCCCACAGATATTATTACATTGCTCCAGTGGATAATACAGAGGGATGAAAAGAGGGAAGAAGCCCGTCGGAAGGCAGAGGAAGCCCGTCGGAAGGATGAAGAAGCCCGTCGGAAGGAAGAAGAGGCAGCACGCAGAAAGGATGATTTTGCCCGTTTTCAGGAGCTGATCCTTCGCCTCACTCCCCAGCAGCCCGTAGATTCAACTGCGAGTTCGCCAGTGAGCAGTTCTGCTGCGTCCAATGCTTCTCACTCTCCGCCGACGCTGGAGGAGCTGCCTACCGAAAATGCGCCGGAGGAGCTGCCTGCCGAAAATGCGCCGGACGAGCTGCCTACCGAAAATGCGCCGGAGGAGCTGCCTGCCGCAGATGCGCCGGAGGAGCTGCCTGCCGAGGACACCCCGGAGGAGCTGCCTGCCGAGGACGCGTCGGAGGAGCTGCCTGCCGAGGACACGCCGGAGGAGCCGCCGTCCGAGGACACCCTGGAGGAGCTGCCTGCCAAGGACTTGCCGGAGGAGCTACCTGCCGAGGAGACCCCGGATAAGCTGTCTGCCGAGGAGACCCCGGAGAAGCTACCGGGAGTAGAGGGACTGGTGGAGGAGCGACGGTGTACCAAGTCCGACAGAAGGCAGGACCGTGATCGCCGGAAGAGTGCGGGTGACGGAAGGGAAGGTCCTGGGGCCACACCACCGCTAGAAGTAGGACCACGGAGCCTCGTTGCAGGCATCTCGCAGTTGTGGTTCTCTGATGATATTCTCCACTGGGTGTGCCAGTTCACCTGCGCACCGATGGCGGACATCACTTCCAGCGGGGGGTTTTCTATTTTCCTTCAGCGATGGGGAGTGCGTCATGTCATGTCAAGCTCCCATTACCCACAGTCCAATGGGCATGCAGAGGCTGCTGTGAAGAAAGTCAAGTATCTGATCATGAAGACAGCACCCAACGGGAATATTGACTGTGAGGAGTTCGACAGAGGCTTACTGGAATTGCGTAACGCCCCAAATTTCACTGGTCGTTCTCCTGCTCAAGTTCTGTTTGGTATGCCCCTTCGCTCCTGTGTGCCTGCCCACTCTAGTGTCTTCATGAAGGAGTGGCAGACCAAGGCTGAAGACTGCGACCGTCGTGCTGCAGTACGAGCCAAGGACGTGAAGACCCGCTATGACACTCGCGCCCACTCACTTTCCAAGCTAACAGTTGGGGCGCATGTGCGAATCCAGGATCCCACATCCAAGCGTTGGGATAAGGTTGGCACTGTCAGGGGTATTGGCAAATCTCGTGATTATCACATCAGGCTTCCAAGTGACTGTATACTGTGGCGCAATCGACGCTTCTTGCGCCCTACACAGCTCATGATTGGACACTCAACTGATTTGGAAGAACAGATGTCAGATGATGCACCTGGATCTTCCGCCCCATCTGTGCCTGTTGAACCTCGACGTTCGGAACGTATCACATCGAAGTCCGTTCAAGACTCCCGCTAGTGAACGTAAAGGGGGGAGGGAGATGTGGGTTGTGATAATAAAGTGAGTTGTGATACTTATGTGAGTTGTGAGCGCCATATTGTGATGCCGCCATGTACGGGATATGATGACAATATTATCGTACCTGTATTGTGATAATTATATGATTATATTATATATATACTGCCTTTTGTGTGATATGTTACACCATGTGAAATATAGAAGATTATGTTTAGCTTATATTGCTGTGTAGCATATCGCCTATGTAAAAGAGTGAGATTCTCTGTACAATTTATAGAGTACAATATTTTATCTTGTGTCTGTAGTCACACGTCTGGCAGTAGCGCTCTCGGGCATGGCCGACGCGTGGCGCACGGGACTGTGAAGAGCTCCCTTTTATTTTTGTCAGAGCTGATCTACAATGAACCTACTTTAATTTTAATTGGTGTGTTCTTCTCCCTCAAGCATCATAGAGAAACACCAAACAAACAGATATACGAACACAACACAGTGAGTATACAAACAGGCATCACCTCTGGGGAGACACTTTGTGCAACCCTCGAGGAAGGGCCTTGTACATGCAGTTTTACTGAAAAGTGACAGTCCTACACATTTCTAAATTCAAACTAGGACATTCTCCAATATAGACCTGTCAGGTGGTTCACCTAATTCACGGATGAATTTCACTTGACAGGTCATAGAAGACTTGCATGGAAGTGACAACTTTCCAATACTTTTGGAGGAAGTGAATGGTATTCAAGTAAATGGAGTGCAGAGATAGCGACTTGAACATGCAGATTGAAATCATTTTAAATCAACTGCAGTATTACAAGGAGCTGTAAATGATTTCCAGTGTGTTCAAGATGCTGTTAATCACTTCATCAAAAGAAGTGGGCAGTACTGTCGACCTCCAGTACCATGGTGGTCTGATGAATGCCAACAAGCTGTCAGAGCAAGAAAAACTGTATTATGGCAGTTGAAACGATACCCCAGTGATGTAACCTTGATCCATTACAAAAAGACCCGAGCCAAGGCCTGGTGAGTGGTAAAGGAGGCTAGACAGATGTCGTGGAGACAGTATGTCTCCTTGATTAACTCTGGGACCCCCTTAGCATGGGTATAGGACATGGAGAATAAGATCAAATCAATGTCACCACGTGCTTTGAAGATAGATGGCATAATCCTCACAGACAAAAAAAAAATGTTGCTAATGAGCTAGCTAAATCCATGGCAGAGATCTCCTCTAGATCATCTTACACTACAGGCTGAGCAGGAATGACACCCAGTGTCAATAGGACTGCTGCAAAACTTCCATAGAACTTGCTATTTTTGCGCAAAATGGACTCTACTTTACAGCTCACTTATCTCACTTACCGGAGAGCTCCCAGAAGTTCCTATTGGACCAATTCAATAGGATCTACAGGGAGGGCAAAGTGCCATCCACATGGAAAGAGGCTATAATCATACCTGTTCCTAAACCTGGCAAGGATACTTCCACACCAGGAAATTACAGACCAATTTCTCTCACCAGCTGCATCTGCAAGCTGATGGAGAAAATAGTAAACTTCAGGTTGACATGGCTGGTTTAGAAAATTGAGATCGACCACAGATGCACTTGTGAGGATGGAAACTGCTATACAGAATTCCTTCACACAGCAATTCACATGTTAGCAGTCTTCTTTGACCTTGAAAAGGCTTACAATACTACATGGAAGCATGGCATATTGAAGCTGTATGACATTGGTCTAAGAGGAGCATTACCTACCTTCATACAAAGCTAACTTACTAACAGGAAGTTTGGAGATTGGGTGGGAAACAATTTCTCTAATCTGGAAGATCAGCTGGAAGGGGTCCCACAAGGAAGTATCTTCAGTGTGACCCTGTTTGCCATTGCTATAAATGTTTCAAGTGCTGTTTAATGTAATCTGTATGTGGGTGACTTTACACTGTACTGCTCAGAAGGAAACTTACAGGATGTGCAAGGACACATGCAAGCTGCAATAAATCAGGTTGTACAGTGGGCAACATATGGTTCAAATTTTCCGCAAGCAAGACCATGGCTATACATTTCCACAAATGAGGAAAGTTCCATCCTTTCCTCTATTTAGGAGCAAACCCACTGCAATTTGTCCAAGAGGTGAAGTACTTAGGTCTATTTTTTGACTCAAGGTCTACATGGGTGCCTCACATCAAACAGTAAAAAGGAATGCTACAAAAGCGCTTTCACATATATCTTGGGATGCAGACCGCACAACGCTTCTGCGTTGATTATGGATGTGAGGTTTATTCATCTGCAGCTCCTAATGTTCTCTGGATGTTGGACTCGGTTCATAATGAAGCTCTCAGAATATGTACTAGGGTTTTCAGGTCTTCACCTGTGGAGACTCTGTATGCTGAGAGTGGAGAACCACCTCTTTCATTACACCGGGACAACATGAACATGATTTACTAAATGAGACTACAAAAGATTCCATGATCTCCTACATCCATATTGGTTTTTAACCCCCTTGAGCATAGCTGATCCTATGGTACCAAGGATCAAATGTAATATATACAGATGGTTTGAAATCTGAAAATGGTGTGGGCTTTGCAGCAGTGAGCAAAAGGAAGACTGCATCTGGCAGACTTTCTCTAGCAGCCTTAATCTTCACTGCAGAGTTACATGCAATCCTTGCAGCAGTTTAGAGATCTTTCATTATATTGCATTATAATGTGACTCTTGTAGTGCCTTGCAAGCAATCAAGATCTTAAACTCATCACTTCCAGTAGTGAGGGAGGTTCAAGATTAGCTTGCACTGATGTCAACATGTAAAAAGATAACTGTGTTGGGTGCCAGCGTATGTTGGTATCAGTGGGAATGAGCGAACTGATCGGAAGGCCAAGGCAGCTGCCGCTCAGCCCTGTAAGGCTTGTTTTCCTCTCCCACACACTGACCTGAAACCTAGCATCAGGAGTTGTCTTTGCGATAAATGGAAGAAACAGTGGAGGCATACCTCTAGAAACAAACTGCGAGAGATTAGAGTTGACCTTGGCAGTTGGATGACCAGCATCCATCCCAACCGAAAAGTAGAAGTTGTATTAACAAAACTAAGAATCGGGCATACAAGACTGACTCATGGGCTGATAATGGCTAAAAGTGTAGCACTCTGTGCGTGATACCAAGAGCTATTAACTGTCGCACATGTAGTGGAAAGATGTGCAACATTCTCAGACCAAAGACGTATGTACACGTCTCCCCCATATACACTGAAAAATGTATTTGGGGAGGATTGTGACATAGAAGGTCTTATTAGTTTTCTTAGGAAGACTAATATTTTCAATAAAATTTAATTATGCATATTTATGCAATAATTTTATACACTTAGAGCAT
>NC_051420.1:32380896-32401474 GCF_015228065.2 Penaeus monodon | reverse complement strand
TAAATAATCTTAATTTCACAATAAGGTACGATAATTTTTGTCATCATATCCCGTACATGGCGGCATCACAATATGGCGCTCACAACTCACATAAGTATCACAACTCACTTTATATCACAACCCACAATGCCGACCATTGAAATTTCCCAAGAGTAGAAATGGATGTGGCAACTGTCCAGTACATCTTCCAAATCATGGAGTAAGTAGATGGATGCAACAGTATAAGGTCGTGTCAAGCCTATTCTCACAGCCTTCACCTGCAATGTTGTCTACAGAGGATGGCCTGGAAAGGAATATCCTGACGTACTGTTACTGTACTCCTCCATGAGGTTCATTATCAAAGGTTCCATAATGGGCTTGTATTTGGAATCCTCTCAGGGAAATTGGACGATTTTCCCTGGTCATAATCTCTTGTAGGCATACACAAACTGGGTTTTGTGAAGCTATCAGATGTTGCATTTCTTCCCATTTTGCATAAATTTCACTAACAGTTCCACTGAGTAGGGTATCCAGTTCTTCAAACTATCTCTTCATAAAACTGTTTGGTCAAGGCATACACAAACGGGGTTTTGTGAAGCTATCAGATGTTGCATTTCTTCCCATTTTGCATGAATTCACTAACAGTTCCACTGGAGTAGGGTATCCAGTTCTTCAAACTATCTCTTCATAAACTGTTTGGTCAAGGTTTGCCCCATACCTTTAGGCTGTCTCTTTCCGGGATCTTTTGAGGGGTTGTTTATCCATGGAGCTAGTTTCCACAGGCTTCCTTTTGGCAGGCTCAGGATTTCTTTGCCTGGGCAAAGGACGGACCTGAGCCTTTGCTTCAGGGGCATTCTGCCTAGCAGCAGAGGCCTTTCTCCTTGCTCCTTATTACCAATACTTTCTTTTCAACTTTGTACTTTTTACATTGCTTTGAAGAATCAGGTCTCGGGAAAGACAATTCCCTTACACTGACGAGTGTTTTGAGAGGAGAACATGAAACTTGAGCCCCAGGAATGTTGCATATTGCATGCAGACGGTCACTCTTGTCTGGTGACAAAACCTCAACTATCAGGCTACCCTCTAGCTGTGGGGTGATGCAAGGATCACGTTTAACACACCTCGACTATTTTCTGATGTACTTCAAAAATATCAAGATCCATATATCACCATCAATGGTCTTCACTACTAGGTACTTACTATATGAGATACTTTCATATTTACCAGGCATGATTTCCTTGACATGGAGTGAGGAGGACTTTTCTCCTTACCTGGTTGGGAGCCCGAGAACCATTACAATTCCTATTCTTGCCCTTTGGAAGCTGGAAAGGTTCCAGAGTGACATGTGATGTTCCAGAGGGAATGGCCAGGGGATTGTGTAGGTCGTCAGGGAGAGAGCTAGATCCTTGTAAATTTGCAGTACTCATACAAATTAGAATTCTTCATTTCCTCACCCCACCCACCATGGAGTCTAACGAAGGGAAGCTATAGTTGGGCTCAAAATCTCCCATTCTGATGGCAGTCGGGGGACCTTTGCGCTACCGACTGAACAGTACCGCTTGCCCTAGTCTATAGGGACTAGCCGACTGATTTGGGACTGGGCCTTGATCAAGCCAACCAGCTAACCAAATAAAGGACCAAAGAAGTGTGTTGCTAGCTGCAGGGCACAGTGTGCAGCATCGCTCAACCTCCAGGACTCCAGTCTCTTAGTAAATGGGACGCCACACACGGCAAACAAAGTAGCCCCAAACATGGAATGAACCGGGGGTTGGGTGCACCATCCCCTCTCATAGGCCTTGGTGCCCGGATGCCATTTTGGTCTCATCCCTCACTTAGTGCCCCTCCAGTATGGGTATCCCTCTGGTTCCGGCTCACCAGATCATTGGGACCTGAAGCCCCCCACCGCGGGAAGGCGGCTCCTGTAGGGGGGATCCGATTGAGAATACCTGTAAGGTTCTTAAGGCGAAGGTGAGGGATGCACAGTGTCATTGGCACCGCAGCTGCGGGTGGTCGTCACACAAGGAAATGACTTTGTATTACTTCAGGAGCTTGTGTGACAGCATACCAAAACAGATCCCGACTGGTAGAGACCAAGGTAGAGATGATGGGGTATTAGGGTGAATGCTACTTTAATTAACCAATTTTTTTTATTGTTTATTTCATGTCGCCGGGTGTTTTCTTACACTGTTCCCAGATTTTTAGCGCCCACTGAATGTATATGTATGTGTATGTGTGTGTATACATATATATATATATATATATTAAAAGATATATATATAATATATATATTATTAATATATAAAAAATATATATATTATAATATATATATAATATATATATATTATATATATATATAAAAAATATATATATATATATATAATATATATAATTATATATATAATAATAATATATAATATATCTTTTAGTATATATATTTTATTTTTATATATTAATATAATATACAATATATATATATATAATATATATATATATATATCTATATATATATCTATATTATATATATATTATATATATATATATATATTATTATATACCTATATATATATTATATTTTATTAATATAATATTATATCTATATTTATAATAAAGTTTATTCTTTTTCCATAAATAACACATGATTATATAAAATAGTTTTCCCACTATAATTTGTTAAAAAGAATAATGATGTTTATTTGATTTTCTACAATTTAACCTACTGTAATTCTTTTTCCCATACAAGATATCACAAACAGAAAAAACTATTAGACCTTGGGTTTTTCCCACTGAGTTTCGTTTAAAAATAGTCATTGTTCATTTGAATTGAGCAATTTTACCTCACTGGGGAATTTTTCTCGGGGGGAAAAAATGACAAAATCAAATTATCCATTTATGAGGAGCTGAAGAATCTGTCAACACCGGAGCTCAAATGGCTTTTATGTCCTGCATGTTTTTACTCCTGAAAAGTACAATTTTAGCATCCTTTTTTCTGTCGTAAATTTTGGAGTCCTGATGCAATTATCGTCCAACACAAAAGAACAAAATAAGAATGCCGATTCTTTCGTCGGAAATACGGTTTAATTTTTCTTTCTCTTTCCTTTCCCTGTTTCTCTAGGTCTCTTTTATCTATCCATCTATCTGCCTTTTTTCATCTGTTTTTACTTATATTGTGTGTCTATCCTTTTAATCTTTTTTTATGTGTTTAGTATCTATCATTTTATCTACCTGTTTACACTATCTATCTATCCTATTGTCTGTCTATTTATGTATCTATCTACATTTTTGTCAATCTATTTATCAGTGTATGTAAATTTGTATGTTTGCCCATATATAAACAAGCGCGCACACACACACACACATACACACACACACACGCACACCAACACCCCACCACAACACACACACACCCAAAACACACACACACACACTGGTAACTGTTTATTTTTCCCCTTTTGTGTCATGCTTTTGCAGTGGCGCTGGAATCCTTCATATAGTATAATTTGTATCAGTGGTTGACAAAACGAAATATGAGTTGATGCTGAACTGTCCCTAATGACTCAAGCCCTGCGGTATCTAGGTAGTCACTCGACTACCAGGAAACACCACCCAAGCATCACAGCCCTGCTTTTGGGGGCCTACTACGGGATCTGTTGTGCCTGTGCTGACGTTTTCCCTTTTTTTGTTATAGATTAGGAAAAAGTATAGGAAAGCAAATAATCCCCAGCCTCGGCAGTGCCTGCGGTGATATTTGTTTCCAAATTTTTATAGATTTATTGCTTCTAAAGGAGAATAAGTTACTGTGTCTATTTTGGGTGTTTCCTGGTAGTTGAATGTTTAAAAAACGAGTCCCTGGTGGAATTCATCAGGGTTGTCAGTCCAATAATACTTTCTGCTTTTCAAGTACCCTATGACGTAGCAGTGAGGTAGTAAAAACGGAATCGGTAGAATATGACATCTCACCGGTTGGTATACCAAATGAATCGGCAGAGATAGATACCAGAAATGACAGGATAATTGCTATAACCGAAAAATACATGAAAGTAATAACTTTCTAGCGATCCTTGGCATTAATATTGAGATGTCACTTAGCCCCATTCACAAATCCTCGAGTATGGCTATGCAATGACAAGTCTGTAGACAATAACGAACCCCCTCTCCTCCCCCCCCAAAAAAAAAATTGCTGTATGGGATTATTATTTGCTTGTAAAATTAAGGTTTTAAACAAAACAACAACTTTTGACCACGAGTCGGTTGCCTTAAAGCTTTTCAACTGCGACATCACTGATGCCAAAATCTCCGGGCTAGTACAGTAGTAACGTCTGTGGGATCTGCAAAAATTGCTTGTATGGGATTATTATTTGCTTGCAAAATTTAAAGGTTTCAAACAAAAAAAACAACTGTGATAGTAACCACGAGTCGGGTTGCCTTCAGCTTTGTCACCCGCGACATCACTGATGCCAAAACCTCCGGGCTAGTACAATAGTAACATCCATGGGATCTGCAATGAGCGTCCCGCCCTAGGTACGAGAAGTTGCAATTGGGCACCTGGAGGTTTTCTGCTGTGGCTGGACACAGCGGCGAGTAAGACTAAGCTCAGCTGACATTCTAATCGAGTCGGCATTAGTCGGCACAGGCTGGGCTGCCCCCAGTGATATAGCTCTGGTGAGGTTCAGCTTCGTAAGGCTGGCTTATCCTTACCCTAACTTGTTTTGGGAAAGCAGATTTCTATCACTCCTAAATAAAAGTGCAGTACCTCCTTGAAGAAGTCTAGACAAGTTTAATAGAAAAGTTTTAATTTTATTTGGAAACTCTGGAAAATACTTAACTTTATCACTGCACTCGGGTCGTGTAATATATTCCAATATAAAGTAATAATCAGAAACATTTTATTATTTTAGTTAACTATCACGGATGATAAATGAAACTGAAACAAGGGAACTGGTTAATGGTTAATTTGTATTTTATATGACTATATAAACGAAACAGCCCAAAGAGGGGGTGATGAAAGAAATGTATATTATGGGTTGTACTAATTAATAATATATTAGTATTTTAAATTTGATATATTTTTTTTCAAATTAAGTAAGGAGGTGCGTGGAGAGGCGGGCATTCCCCCCCCCCTACGCTCCTGCCTTACGCCGGTGCAAAGGTCCGGTCCCCCCCCAATTCAAGATCCCCCGCAACCCCCCGAGACCTCGCACCGAGTTGCGGAACCGTTGGGAGAAATTTTGGGACTGTTTTTTTGACGTAAAAAAAGACAAATAAAATCAATATTAAGTTTCGTTTTTATCCCCACCCCTGCAAAATTTTTTACTTTCTCATGCTTCCCATAGTCGTCTCAAAAAAATAAAACAAAAACCATATAACATTTGGCCCGAACGGGACAATCAGGCTTGTAACATATTTTAGCAAAATGGAGCCGAGAATTGATAAACTGGAGAGATATGGTTAACCAGAGCTGCCCTTCCCCAAATTTTATTAAGGGGGGAAATTTCAATACAGCGGGAAAAAAGAAACTACCATCAGAGGAGAAAAAGGGAAAGAAAGATTTTGGAAAAGCAAGAGAACTGAAAAAAACAAGAAGAAAGGAATAAGAAGAGAAGAGAAAAGCCCCGAGAGGGAGTGAAAAAAGGAATATAGGAGAAAAAATCTGGGGAGAGCAAGCACCTGTAAAGGTAAGGTATCCAAGCTTTTGGGTTTTTTTAATGAGAAGGCAGATGACATTGATGATACCCCAAAAAGATTTGAGCATTTTGCCACTATGCGGGGGGCCCGGGGATTTTTGGTGATAAGCTTAGCCTCGTTGCCCCAGGGACGAGTCTAATATCTACCATAAACTACGATGCAGGGATTAAGGGTTAAGGGTTTTAGCCTGACTGGAAGGATTCAGATTTAAGTTTAGAGGTGAAAGGGCCCCAAAATTTAAGCCGGATGACAAAATTGTGTGAAACGGGGATAGAAATGGAAAACGTAGCATGGCTAAAATTTCCCTTTGAAAGATTTGTAATAAGGGAACAATTTATCCCTCCTTGATCGAATTTAAAACTTTTTCTTAAGGAACGTCACGGCGACTCGAGGATCTTAAAGTGGATCGGTTTCGAGGCTCATGGCCCCTTTTTAAACCCTTAGAACCCCCCAGGAAGCCCGTGTCAAGTCAATCGTCGGCACAGCAGTGGGCCAGGTAAATGGGGGCAATGACAGGAGTTGAAAGACCTTGTTTTCTACACTTCCCCAGGAAAAAATTTTTATATTTTCAAAGGGAGACACAATGCGTGGGATTTTATTTCAGCCCCAGTGCAACAAAAAAGTAAGACTGCAAGCACTCAGCGACGCCCCGGAGGATGAGAAAGGGCCGCGGCGGCGAACACGGGGAGCACGAGCACGCCAAGCCCCCGCGAGCGACCGGCGCAAGGGTGCAGTAGACCCGAACAGGTGATGACGAAAACGGATGGATAAAGGGATATGGAAGGATTTCGGTAGCTTTTGGTGGCAAGAAAAAACTGGAGATCGAAGTTAATCACAAAACCGGGAGAATGGAAGGACATAAATGACGGTGTTTAGGGAAAACGGCTGTACTACGGTTTTGGGTGAAGAGGATTTGGTATAATTACAAGGCGGGTAAACACTGTGTAGATTAAAAGGCAAATTCGAATTATCTTTTTACCCGGAAGCAGAAATTCCCGTACAGAGCCCTTTCTATACGGGAAAACTAAAGTTTTTGTATACCCAACCCAACATGATTTGGGAGGAAAATTTCCAGGGGGTTAAAGTAGGGGAAAAATAGTAATGGTAAACACCTGTGGTGTATGACACGTAACAGGCAGGGACGAAAAGGAAGAAGCCCACAAAAAGGGATTTGGGAGTGTCTAATATGTTAAATATGGGCGATCAAGCAAACACAGCAAGAAAATAAAACCTTAGATGGGTAAAGGGAAATATGCAGAGGAGGCAAAGATTTTTTCGTTTAAAAAAATAATGAATTTCTATGTTTATACTAAAGCGAGGAAATTTTTACAGAAAAATGAGAATTTGGGAATTTAGAGAGGGACAACTCCTTTTTCCACCAGGTCCCCCCGCCGTCTCGACTTGGGTCTTAACATCATGGGGGCCACTGGCGACGGGGAAAAAACCCAAAAATGAGTGATGGAGAAGTTTTTCTGGCCGGTAACGAAGGAATTTAATGATATTGCCGACGGTGATGGTTTTCCGAGGACTGTTTTAAAAGGGAAAATTTGAAGAACAAAATTAGGAAAAAATTGGAGAGCCTTTCTTTTTAGCTGTTTTGTCGGCCCCAATTTTTGCGTTTACTGAGGTTTTGAATACTCTTTTACGTTTGGGACTTAGCGACCAGATACCCGGGGCTGTGGCACTGCGAAAATCGACAAATCCGTGGGAGAATTGGTAAAAATTTTTAGCCGAGTGGGATTCCAGGGAAGTGCTGTCAGCAGGGGGAAAGCAAATTACCTGTCAGGACGGGAATTTTTAGGTTTTTGTCAACAGTTCATTAAACGACACCTTATAATTTGTGAATAGGTTGGTGAAAAATTTTTTGGGACACTAAAAAGGAGCTGAAAAGGGTGTGTGTAGAAAAGCATAAAGAAGGGATGATTTTACACCATTACCCTTTTTTATATGGAGAAGTTTCCCCAGGCAGCTTGTTTTCGGCTTGCAGTGAGAGGTCGATGAAGTGCTATGGGAGTGTTTGACGGGGGGAAGGGCCCCAAAAAAGGGTCACTACGAATATGTATCAAACTGCGTGAAGGTTAGAAGACACTTGTGTTGGGGTTAATAGAAAAAGAAGAAAGCACAGGGAAATTTTACAAGATTACATGATCGGAAAACAAAGAAGGGTTTTTAGAATCAGGAGAGGATACTACTACTACTACCTACGAACTCCAAAAAAATTGCCGTTTTTGTGGAAAGGCCCCTTTTTAGGAGTAGGGAGTCCGAATAGATTTAATAAGAAGTAAATGTGAACGGAACTTAAGGAAAAACCCATAAAAATGCTAAATAGGAATCGGGTGACACATTCCCGCACGGGTTTTGGGGAGTTAACGCGAGGAGGCGGAGGAAAAAGCAACGACATTCCCCTTACAACAGTGCGAAAACCTGGAGAATTCTTGTTTCATCAACTTTCAGCTGTTATCGAAATGAGCGAGAGGGATTCTGCAAACTTCGGCGGTTTTCACCGAGTCCCCGGTAAAACAACGAATTTAAAATATAAAAATTGAATTTAAAGCTCCTGAAATATATCCTTTTCTGTACAGATTAGAGGAAGACGTGAAAAAAGGAATTTCGATATGGGAGATAGGGTAATGAGCCTCAACTGAATTCTACACCATTTTAGTAGTCCCCAAAAAGGGGAAAACGGAGAAATTTTTTTTTGATTTTTGAAAACGAAAAAGATTTCGAAAATTTGATGTGAGCCCAGTGTGAGCCCAAGCCAATTTTTTTTTAAGTTGGTGGAAGCAAGTACTTTTTTTTAAAAAAGAAACTGGCGAAGGGGGATTGGCAAATACCTCTTTCTAAAAATACAGAAAATTTTCGGCCTTTTTACACCGAGGGTTATTTCCAAAATTACCCCTTTCCATTCGGGCGTCAATGCTCCAGCAGTTTTTAACAGATTTAAAGGGTTTTTTTTGGAAAGGGACAGAAAAACGGGAAGCAAATCTAACACGCGACCATAAAAAGCGAAATAGGTAAAAGGGAAATTTAAATAGGAGGGCAATTATTGGGGAAAGTTTCAAAAAACAAAAAAGGAAAAGGTGTCCCCTTTTTCTTAACCCTGCCCAAACAAGAAGGGAAATGAGGTCATTCATGGGGTTATCAGGCTACTATCGACGTTTTGTATCAGACTACGCAGTGGGGAGGAATATTGTAAATATATTCCAATATAAAGTAATAAAAGAAACGTTTTAGTTAACTATTCACCGATGATAAACTTAAAAATAAAACGAAAGGACTGAAACAAGGGAACTATTCGCAACTACGCGTATGGCTGGGCCGATAAACAAAGTACTTAGACAATTGGTTAATTTGTATTTTATATAACTATATAAACGAAACAGAAAAAAAGGGGGTGGTGAAAGAAATGTATATTAATGGGTTTTACTAATTGATAATATATTAGTATTTTGAAATTTGATATCTTTGTTCTGAGAATGTGACGTAAGCGAGATGACGTCGGAGAGGCGGACATTCCCCGGCCCTTCACGCCCCCTTCACGCCGGTGTCAAGAGTCACGGCTCCCGCCCGATTCGAGATCGCCCCGCGAGTCTGCGGGAGACAGATCTTGGTATTAGTACAGACAAAAGCTTTCTTCAATATATATATATATATATATATATATATATATATATATATATAACTAGATATATATATATAAATATATATATATATAATAAAAATATATATATATATAGTATATTTTATATATATATATATATAATATATATATATAATATATATATTAAAATATATTTTATATATTATATATAATATATATATATATGGTAATTGTGTGTGTGGTGTGTGTGTGTGTTTTTGTATATATGTATATATTATATAATTATATAATATATATATATATATATATAAGTATATAATAGTATGTATGATATGTAAATATATTACCATAAAATATATAGATAGATGGGAAACAATATTGTTCCAACTTATACAAAAAAGAATAAAGATCTAACAAAACATTTTTTAGACTAATGACAGCGAAGAAAAACCACCCCACTGCAGACGAATTTTAAAAAGCCAAAAAAGAATTAAAGAATAGCAAGAGCCCGGGAAGAGAAAAAAACGCAGAACAAACAAAATGGGCGAAAGTGTTGAATTTTTTACAAATTTTGTACGAAATTTGGAATAAAAAGAAGAGGGCCCAAAAAGACTGGGTAAAATCAGTCTTTCTCCTTACATAAAAAAGGTGATGCACTCCAAGGGACAAAACAGGAAATTGCTTAATAAGTCACGCAGCAAAATTTTGTTGAAAATTATTTCTGAAAAAATGAAGTTAAAGTTAAAGAAAAAATTTCGACGAACAAGCAGGTTTTCGCCCTGGAAAAGGTACCAGAAACCAAATTCTAAATCTAAAATTGATCATAGAGAAAAAAAAGAGAACATAGGAAAGACCTATACCTGGTTTTACGATTCGAGTCTTTTTATACTGTTGATAGATATCCTCTGGAAAAATTGAAAGATATAAAATTTCCAAAAAAAACATCCAACTAAAAAAAGGAAAGTATGACCAACAACAAACAACTGTAAGAACCACTTATGCGTTAACGAATGGTTCGAATCAACCAAGGGGAAAGAAAAGGGGCATTCTTTTTAATTATATTCTGAAGCAAACATGAGAGGTGTTTGAGAATTTTTTTAAGGAAAAGTAATGTTGGAGGGTAAAAAATCAAATCTAAGAAGCCGATGATTAGTTTTAATTTCCGCTATCATTTAACTACAACAATACTAGATAAAATTTGGAAGCAAGCAAATAGGCGGTTTATTTCTTAATGCCAAGAAAACCAAGACATTTGATTCGAAAAAAACCGGGCAAGAACGATGATGAAAAAGTACAATCAAAGTGAAAAAGGGTTTACTTATCTTTGGGGCTGTTTTTACTAATCATATGATGATCACCCGGGGATAAAAGAAGAATGCCATGCCAAAAACGCCATAGTTTCTTCAAAACATTGGAAAGACCGAAGCATTACCTTACGACAAAACTGAGGTTATTTAACTCATTAGTTTTCCCAAATGCGTCATATGGTTCTGAGTGTTTGGTGCTGAAGAAGATAGACAAGAAAAAGGTCAATAGTTTTGAACTATGGTATTACAGATGAGTACTATGTATTAACTGGACAGAAAAGAAAACGAATGATGAAGTGCTGAGAAAAATAAATTGTAAAGACCAGCTGTTGGACATCTTGGACAAAAGAAAACTAATGTTTATTGGTCAAGTGATGAGAAGTAAAAGTATTGGGAAAAACATGCTGACAGTGACGGTGATAGCAAACCAAAGACAAGACTGAGCGACAACATCAAAGAATTGCAGGCTGACGATGGTCAGTGGAAAAAAGCGCAAGATCGAGTTGAGTGGCGAAGGATGGTGGAGAGGTCCACGGTGCTCAAACATGTAGCATACGTTATTGATGATATACATAAATGTGTTTGTTGTGTGGTGTGTTTTTTACTTGTATTTCTGTTTTCTTTCACAATTTTTATTGTGTGATTTCCCTGGACATATTCTTACAGTAAGTAACCTCTCTCTCTCTATCTCCTCTCTCTCTCTCTCTCTTTACTTTCTCTCTCACTCTCTCTCTTCTTCTTGTGTGTGTGTGGTGTGTGTGTATGTGTGTGTGTGTGTATGTGTGTGTGTGTGTATTATGCTTGTTTTCGCGTGTTTATATGGTGGCATGTCTTATCTGTATGTGTGCTGTGCGTTCATGTATGGAAAGATGTAAAAGGCATGGAAAGATGTAAAAGGCAGACGCAATTCCACGCGCCATTGTCCTTCTTGAATCAAAAATATTTTTCCTTCAACAGATTCTGCGTGCGAGAGAAAAAAGATCATCATGAAGTTTGGAAGTTTTTTAATTGGAAGTCAAACGACTCTCGACTTTTACATCTATGATTATTATTCTGTTAATCTTTTTTGCATGATATAAAGATATGTTGTACTTTTTCGGTGCGGTTGCTGAGTATTGTGAATAAATAAACACTGTGGCTTTATTTGTGCCTAAAAGCGCCGGTCGAGAAATCGTGTGCGAATGGACCCGAACAATGGCCGTCAATGGGAATGTCAAAAGAGTCTTTGCACCCATTTCGCCCTTTCCCTTTTCCTTGCATTTCCAATAATTTCTGTCCTCTTTTACTCATTCGTAGTTTTTTTTTGTTTTGTTTTTTTTATTCACTTTTTCTTTTTTATCCTATTTTTCAGCCTTTGCTGTTTCTTTTTCTTTTTTTTTCTTTTTACTCTTATCTTCATGTATGATCCCTTTTTTTTTGTTTCTTCGTTCCACCATTTTTTTTTTTTTTCTTGCATTCTCTAAATCATTTTGTTTTACTTCCCTTTCCCGCTACTGTGGTGGTGTGTGTTGTGTGGTATGGTGTGTGTGTGTGGTGTGTGTGTGTTGCGGATTTTTAACAATATACAATACATAAATGTATATTTATATATATATATATATATATATATAAAATTTAAAATATATTGTGTTGGTGTGTGTGTGTGTTGTTGTGTGGGGTGGTGTGTGTTTTGTGTGTACATTATTAAATATAATAAATTTTATATATATAATAATATAATATTAATAATATTTTTATATATTGTTATAAATAATATATATAATTTATATATATATTAAAATAATATAAAATTTTATATATATATTTCTTGGATATATAGTATATATTTATATATTTTTTGTTGTGTGTGTGTGTGTGGTGTGTGTGTGTGTGTGTGGGGGTGTGGTGTGTGTGTTTTGTGTGGGGTGTGGTGTGTGCGTGGGGCGCGCGTGATTTGGGGTGGGCTACCCCCCCAGCGGGTGGTGGGGAATCGAGGTGAAGTTCCTAATTCCTTGCCCAAGGGAAACGCGCCGGCCGGTGGGCTCGAAACCCCCGAACCCGATTGCTTCTTAAAGTTTAAGTTTTGATGCTGTAACCACCGGGCCCCGCGGCCTCATATATAATTTTAATTATAAATATTAATATATATAATAATATATTATATATATTATAATATATTGTATATAACTATTTTTAAGATGGTACATGTACAATACAGAGTCCCCTCCCAATATTTTCCCCAAATTTGTCTGTCTTGTGTTTTTGTTTTATTTTTGGCCCCCAAATTTTTTTATTCGTCATTTATCTTATCATGGTCGGCCCTTGGCCTCTTTAGTTATCTTAAAACCATCTGTTACTTTTTTTGTCCACCTGTTTTCCTGTTTCCGGCAATTTTGACCCGTCATTGTCTTTTTTTTTCTTTTTGATGCTCCCAAATATCTTCCCTTTTGTCTTTTCCTGATCCACATCGCCCTCATTGATCTCTGATAAATTTCCCGCATTAACCTCTCCATCTTTTTTGGGGACTTATTAGCTTCCTTCCCAAAATTGTTGTAGTCCATGTCTCTGATCCACGGACATAACTGAGAGGACGCTTATATTGGTGTGTGTTGTGTGTTATATTTAATATTATATATATATATATATATTATAATATATAATTTTATATATATCTGTTTTGGTGTGGTGTTGTATGTGTGTGTTAGCAGCACGACCTGCAACCTGGAGTTCAGCGTAGTTACCCAGGTTGGGTCAATCAGGCCACAGCCAGGCCGGCTCATTGGACAGGGGGTCCCTGTTCCCCTGCGCGCTTAACAGTGTTTTGTGTATTTAAGCCGCAGAGCTGAAACGAGATCAAACACAACAAAAGGAGAAACATCAGCAGCTGAAGAAAAAGGACCCTCCTCTCATTCCTCCCCTCTCTGCCGCGGTAATCGGCCCTTAATTGAGATTCAGAGAAAAGGGGAGGATGGGGCCCGGCAGGATGGCGGAGGGGGCGCAGCGGGGGGAGCCGAGCAACGCCAAGAGAGCCCACCATGATCCCTCGATGTGGGCTTTTGCGGCATTTTAAAGAGATCACCGCGCCCGGCCCCATGCAATCTGGGCCTGGGCCCTTTTCCGCGATACCGGACGGTGACGCGTCCCCCATTTTTTGATGCCACGATGCTATGTGTTTGCATGAGCTTGTGCCTCCTACCCCTACTCTTTCCTATACGAATTTTCGGCATTAGGATAACTCTGTGCAACCTTCGGGTGAACGGGACCCCATTTTCGGGCGGGCTCGGACGGGGGCGCCCTTTACCCCCGCAGGGGAGGGTGTGTCTGGGGGCCTTGAAGTCCTCCCTTATGGTGTGATAAGTTGCCTTTCTTTTGCTAGGGACTGGTTTGCAGACCATCTGATACTGCCACTTTTTCTTCGAATAGGGGGTGGCAGGTAACCCCCCTTGTCAGGCCTTCAGCCAGGTTCGTCAAAAAGCACTGCTGACAAAAAACATCAAGTTCCCACCCTGTGATGGGAAGTACCGGATAAAAGTTAGTCTTTTCCCTCATGTGTTTAAATAGTCTGTGGTTGGTTTTTTCAGGGGATAAAAGGAATTTCTGGAACGGGTTTACAGGTCCCCCTTACTCTCACTGGGGTTTGAAATTTTGGGTTTTTTCAGGGGAGAAGAGGGTTTCCTTTAAAACCCACTCCCCAAAAAGAACTGCCAAAAAAAAAAGTCAGCTCCTCCCTCCTGTGATGAAAACAGTCGGGTGGTTTGGTTTTTCAAGGATTTAATTCTCTCCCTCATGTGGTAAAAAAACAGTCTGTGGCCGGCTGTTTTCAGAGGGATGAAGGAAAATGACGGAACAGGGGGCCCCCCCTCTATTCTCAATGGGTGAAACCCTTGGGGGTTTTTCAGAGAAAAAGGGTTTCACTTTGAAAAAGGGTACAGTTCCTCTTAGGAGTGGAGAGGAAATGCCTGGAAAAAGTGAAAGACCCCCTTCCCCTCACGGGGGAGGACAGAAGTTTTCCCCACCTGTAGGGGGAAAGGGAATTTTCCCCTGGGATACTCCGGGGTTTAAACCCCTTCCCCCCGTTTTTGCCGTGCGTGGCACCCTTGTGAGCGGGGAGACAGGAGTCCTGGAGGTTGGCGACCGTCCCAAAAGTACGCCCTGGGGCTAGCAACACCCCTTTTTGGTCCTCTTTCGGGCAAGACAGGCGGCCTGATCCGGGCCCGGTCAGTCAACGGGGGTTCCCTCGGGAGGTAGGGTAAGCAGTCATGCTGCCGTTGTACCCACACCATCCGTGCGTACCAGTGCAAGGCTAATTGGCTGGTATATCCACCATCACCCCTGTGCGTTAGAAGGGGTTCTAGCACCAGTTTCCCCTTGTTGGATCCGGGGTGGGTGGGGCGTGGTGGATGAAGCACTGCCAAGTATATGGAAAATAAAAAACCAAAATCCCCCACAGAAGCCCTTTATTTTGACGACCCGTGCGGGGCCCAGACCACGGCAGCCCCCCCGAAGCTTACATGCCCCCAGGGGGAAAAAAAAAAACCCCCAAACACAGGAGAACTGTCATGCTGTGCCAAGATGGTGGAAAAGAGGGAAAAAACATGTCAAAACTGTTGTTCACCAGATTGCCCAAACAGATGGCTCTCGTGCGGGCCCCTCCGGCCAGCCCCCAACCGGGAAGGGCCCTTGAGCCCCCTCAGACGACCCACGACGAATCAGGAGCACCAGCTAAACCCAGCCGAAACGGGGTGCCCCCACGGCAAGCCCAAAAAAAAGGGCGGACCGAAACCGCCGAGCCCGGAGCCCGACTCTGAGGGCGAGTCTGGACCCCCAAGGCTTTTTCCCGAATTCAAGGTCCCGAAAAACCCCAAAGGGCCCTTCGAAAATGCCTCCAAAGGGAAAGGGCTTGGAAAACCAGCGAAAAATCGGCTGTCGACCCGGGGTTTTGCGGAGACGGGGCATGATCATCATGCCCAAAGATCAAGCCACCTTTGTTTCCGCAAAACAAAGGGCAAAAGATGGGAGGAAAGGAGCCTCTCGCCAGGGAATCCAGGAAAAGGAGAAAGTGGTGTATTTGGCTTCCGTCTCAACGTGTGGAGGTGATAGATCAACCCCGGGTCGGGGGTTCCCGTTGTCAAAGGGGAAAGACTCCAACCGGGCCCCAAGCCCTTGGAACCGAAAGGTAGCCCAAGCTCTACCCTTGTCTGGGTAACTGGGGACCTATCCTACGCATTAGTGCCGAACCATTCGGTGTTTCAACCCAGAAGTACGGACACCACCAGGCAAACTGCACACCCAACCAAAAATGGGGTGTCTGTAGCAAGGCAACAACACGAGGTGTCATAAAGGACAAAAGAAGAAAAAAAGGCCAACACCAAAGTCCTAACTGTGCCAAGAGGCATCACCCCGGAGCCTGGCTTGCTCGTCAGGAAGAGGGGGCCCTAAAACGGCAAGAGGTAGCTAAGAAGCGACCGGGACTTTGTTCCGCCCCCCCGGGGACCTACTTGGGGGAGGAAAAAAAGCGGGGGGTTTTCCCGACCCCCAAAGAGGAAGGAAGCTCCCCCCACCGAAACCGGAGATTCCGACAATCAGGATTTTCCCCAAGTAAAGCAAGGCAGAGAAACCACGGGAAAAAAGGGGCCCAAAACACACCACAGTCCTCCCAGCCCCCGGAAGACAGTTTTCGACGGGGGGGACAGTCGATCCTGATCATGCTGTAGTCACAGCAGTGGCAATACCCTTTGTCCAGGCCCAAAGGGAAGGGGTAGACAAGGGCAGTCGACGTCGCCATGATGGCAAAAAAAACAGACTGTCAAAAAGCAAAAAGGGAAAGGGAAGATGGAGAGGCCCAAATCACCCCAAATCCTCCCCCTCACCCAAAGTCGAGACCCCCCTCCCCACCCCAAACCCAGGTCACCCCCGAGATGCTGCCCACGACCCCAGAGGCCAACAACTGGCGGAGTTTCTGGAGAACGAGTAGTGAAAGCCTGCCACCGAAGAGGGCAAGACAAGTCCCTACAACCAGACGATTTCTCACATCAGAGAAAGGGGGCCCCAACCCGATAATCAGACTTATCTTTTCTTGAGGGAATAAGAGTGATATAAAGCCAGTGCAACACAGCCCCGGGCTGGGCAGGGTCTCGTACCCCCTCACTCCCGCCTGGGACTGGAGGGAAGCTTGATTTCCCGCAAACCCTCAACAAGTCCCGGGAAATCCACTCTACCCCGACTGGAAGAGGGTACCATATTCCCCCTCCCTAAACCAAAGGAGCCCGGGGGAAATACCCCCCCCTCTCTCTCCTCAGCTGCTGCCCAAAATGCCGAAGGGGGTACTGAACCCGGGTCCCATGGAAAATGGACCCCCACACGAACCCCCACGGGGGCCCAGGGGATGAGCCAGCGCCCCCCAGATAGCCCGTCTTTGGGACAATAAAACGGGGGACATCTGTGGTGTATTTTCCCGACCCGGAGAAGGCTTTTGAAATTTGGGAAGTCCTCTTGCCATTAGGAGGCCCGATCCAAAAAGGGAAACAGAGGTAAGCTCTTGGCTTGGGTAAGTGTCTACTTTTTCGAAAAGAACGCCAGAGTCAAATTCCAAGGTCACCTACACAGCACATGCCAATAGAAAATGGTGCCCCAGGGTGGGGTTCTCAGTAGCCCTTTTTTAAAACATTAATGCCCGTACCGCAAAAAAAACCCCCCCCCGTGGGGTGCAAGATCATTCTGTGCAGACGATCTCGCATCTCCCACGGCTACCTGCCTAAACAAAAACCCCGTTGTGGACTTGGTATCCCAGGAGTGTTTCAGGGAAAGGGTAAAAATCTCTGCAGCCAAATCCAAAGCCCCGGCTCGAGACAGAGGGGTTAAGGGACAAGTCGAAAACCAGGGGAAGGGACTTGGAGGGGTTAAAGGGCTACCTCACCTTGTGGTAAGGATAGACCGGGCCCTCTTTTCCGCAAGGAGTCCGCCCTCTTTACCGAACAAAAGGGAAGACTGTCTGTCATGGGGAGAATGGTGGGAAGACGCATAGGAGCCCGACATAGAGTACTAAGATCATTTACGTACATGCTGTAGGCCCCTTGTAGACTATGCCTCCTCGCTCTGATTGGCATTAAAGAAATATAAAGACCCTTGGAGACAGTCCAAAAAGAAGCCCCCCCCAGGGGCATTCGGGGCCGCAAGGTGGGGGAAGGTCCCCAACCCCTGTGGGGACAAACTTCTCCCTGGCCTCACGAATTGATCAACGGCAGCACAATTTTTTCAAAAAGGTTCCAGGCTCCCAGGAAAAACAAGCCTAAGACACAAAAAATCGCGCCTAGAACAAGATAACGAGCTGTTTGCAAACAACTCTGGCGTCCCCCCCCCCCCCCCCCCCCCCCCCCCCCCCCCCCCCCCCAAAAAAAAAAAAAAAAACCCCCCCCCCCCCCCCCCCCTTTGCCCCCCCCCCCCCCCCGCGAAAACAATTACAAGGCGGTCGATTTTACCCCCACCAAAAAACCCCCTTTTGCCAAGGGATGCCCAAACCTGGGGGAAACGCCCCTGCACACGAGGAGTTCTTAAAGGGGACTGGCCAGCCGTGAAAGGACAGTGGCCTAACAAACCCAAAGGAGCCACACTTCTTCGCAGCGCCACCCCCTGAAAAATTTACCCCGCCCACCCACACTGCCCCGGGTTTTGCCAGGGTGAAAATTACAAAACGGGTTTTCCCGCCCCAAAGGGATAGAGGGGAATGAGCGCGCGTAGGAAACGGGGGGTATCCCCCAACCATGATTCTCGGCGTACAGGGGAATTACTGACAACCAACCCCCTCCTGAGCTTTAAAGAGAGGGAAAAAAAATTTCCCAGGGCCCAATGGACCCGAAATCAAAAAGATACCAAATTTTGCCGAAAGCCCTAGGTTCCCCCTGTAATCATTAACAAAACCTAAGAACGGAAGGAATTTTTGCAGCTTGGGGACGAACGCCCCACTGGACTCTTGGGGAAAAAAAGGGTACCGCAATTTGACAAAGCCCAAGAAAAAAACCGTGGCTGGAAAAAAAAAATACAAAAACCATGAAAAGGAGGCTGTGGCATCCCACCGCAAAGTAAGACGAGTGTAGACAGACAAAGAGACAGCCTAAAAATGCTGACACACCGGGCCCTGTGAAAGGCCCGGGCGAAGCCAGAATGGGGAAAAATTCAAGCCCAAAAAAGAAGCAAACAAGCAACGAGTCGGAGCTTTAAGGGGCACAGCAGCGAAGAAGAAGGAAATCCCTCTCCCTCCCTCCCCTCTCCCCGGGTTCGGCCTTATTGGCGTTCGGGGGGGAGGGGGTTCCGGGAAAGGTGGCGGAGGGGGAGTGGGTCCGAGCCAGCAAAGCCAAAAAGGGTCACCAGACCCCTTCGGCGGAGCTTTTTCATGGGGGGTTTAAAAAGATGTACCGCGCCCGGGGCCTATCAATTTTGGCCTCGGCTCTTACGTGTTACGGACGGGACCGCCACCCTTTTTTTTGCCTGATGCTATGGCTTGCATGTAGCTTTGTGCCCTCCTAGCCTACCTTCCTATACAATTTTTGGGATTTGGAAACTCTGGCACACCTTCTGGGAACGGACCCCACTCCGGGGTGTGCTCGGACGTGGGCCAGACCTTTTCCTCCCAGGGGAGGGTGTGTCTGTGGGGCCTTGAAGGCCTGCCTTTCGGTGGCATAGAGTTCCCTTCTTTTGCTAGGGACTGGTCTGGCAGACCATTGATGCTGCCACTCTTTTTCTTTCAAATAGGGTGTAGGCAGGTGGAGCCTTTGCAGGCCTTCAGCCAGGTTCGTCTAATGCACCCGCTAGACAAACCCCAAAGTTCCCGTCCTGTAATGGGAAGTCCCGGAAAAAAGTTATTTTCCTCCTCACTGTGATAAATAGTCTGTGTTGGGTTATTTCAGAGGGAGAAGGAATTTACGGAAACGGTAAGGTCCCCCTTCTCACTGAGGTAAAAACGCCTTTGGGTGTTTCAGGAAAAAGGGGGTTTCACTTTAAAAACCCCACACTCCCAAAAAACTCCCGGGGAAAAAAAGTTAGTTCTCTCCCTACAGTGATAAAAAACATTGGGTTGGTTGTTTTCGAGGGATGATGGACCCTTACGGGAAAAAAAACAGGTAAGGGACCCCCTTCTCTCAGAGGTGAAACATCCTTTGTGTGTTTCGAGAAAGAGGGTTTCACCTAAAGCCCGCCGCCTAGGAACACCTGGAAAAATGTTAGCTTCTTCCCTCACTGCAGAAACAGTTTTGGACCGACTGTTAGAGGGATGAAGGAACGCTGGAACAGGGCAGGAACCCCCTTTTTCTCACTGAGGTGAAAAAACCCTTTTTGGGGTTTTAGAGAAAAGAGGTATTCACTTTTAAAAAGGGGGAAAGGGCCTCTTTTAGGGAATAGAGAGGAAAAAACCCGGAAAAAAATAAAGTGTCCTTCCTTTTGGGGGAGCAGAAGTTTCCATCAATGTGTCCTGTAGGTGGAAAGGGATCCCCTCTGGGATACCCCCGAGGTTTTACAAACCCACGGTTTTGCCGTGCGTGGCAGCCTTGTGGCGGCAGACGGGGGGTCCTCAGGTGGCGTGCCCTGCCGAGTCCCCTGAGGCAGTAAATGCCCTTTTGGGCCTCTATTTGGGAAGACAGGCGCCCGATCCAGGCCCGGTCAAGTCAACGGGTGGTCTCCCCCGGAAGGGCCGGGTCAAGCAGTCATGCTGCCATTGGCCCACACCGTCCCTGTACCACTGCAAAAAGTAATTGGCGTGTATAGGCGGACGACAATGTTGACGACCCGGCAAGGCCCCGACCACGGCAGCCACCCGAAGCCCCTACGTCCTCCAGGTGGCAAAAGAAACCCCAAGCAAGGATACACTGCAAGCCTCTGCCAAGAGGTGGACAAGACAAAAACCATTAAGAACATGTCTGCCACCAATTTTCCAACGATGGCTTCATGCTGGCCCCTCCAGGCCAGCCCTAGACCAGGAAGGCCTCTGAGCACCCCCAGAGAACCCCATGACTGAATCAGGACCCACAAAGCCAAAAAG
>NC_051420.1:32367619-32380796 GCF_015228065.2 Penaeus monodon | reverse complement strand
TTTTTTTCCCTTCGTTTACGGCATCGGGAAAAAAAAGGGTGTTTTCCCTCTTGACTACCTCACTTTCCTTTTCCCGGTCGGGGGCGGCGGGGTAGGTCGATGACCGCTTGGGCCCTGTAATTTGGGAGTAAACATAGCTTTTGTTACATTGTTTTTGGTGCACGTTCTATGGGTGCTAGAACAAGCTTTAAGCTTTTCATTAAATTGTATTTTTTGAATTGCGTAGGTCTTCCCCCATATATAATGACGGTTGCCTGAATTGCCCCGGGGTTGCGAAAACGCCTAATAGATCTGCCTTTCGTCTTTCAAAAGTAGGACAAAAAACCCAAATTTTTTCTTTCGGCAATTTTGAGCGGTGTGAAACCGGGGGTTATGTCCTTTTTTAATTAATGTGGGATAGGGTTTTAAGCGGGAATCTTTATTCGTTTATTAATCACACCTTTCTCACCCCCCCTCAAGGCTTGATTTTTGGACACCCCAAGCGTTTGTGTAAGTCATAAAAATTTAATACCCTTTAGGGAATTTTCGAGCGCCCATCACAGATAAAGAAAGAGCATTTTATTTATTTTCCCTGGCTCGAGTCCCCCTCAGTCATATACGCATTGGGTATAGATCCCCGTAAGGGTTTTTAAGGGGTCTGCCGAATAGCTAGACATTCCCGGGCGTTCAGATTTCTGACCCGAAAAGTTTTGTTTGATAAAAATTTGGCGAATAATTTTCAGTCACCATTCATTCATGAAAACTTTGCGCATATCATTATATGCTAAATTCAATGTAGTAGTTGAAAAAATTTTAAACAGCTACATTCCCATTTACTTCATTTTTTGTTAGAGTGAAGAAATATTCCTGTTTGTGATTATCTCGGGTTGGGGTCACTCTGCCTTCCCTCTCCATGCTAGCGTCACCAAATGTACCCCCCACAATCACTCCTCATAAAAACCCGGGCAAAAGACACTGACCCTTTTTTAATAGGGTTGGTTGCTGTCTTAGTGCCACGTAAAGATTTTTTGATGTATTCTTTAGCCCCAATTTTGTCTGTCTGTCGAGGGCTTTTACAATGTACAAGTTCATCTATTTCTTCTGGTATGACTGTGGTACAAGTAAATCCTCGCGGGTTGCCCAGGTCTCCCCTTATTTTCTCTCATATCTATCAAGGGGGGGGTTTTTAGTTCAGCCTCTTCTATTTTCTTTTTATTTTGTGAAAAAAAACACAAAATAAAAAAAAAGACAAAAAAATTTAAAAACCAACATTAAAACCGCAATTTTTTTAAAAACACCGGCAGTGGTTTAATCCCCCTCTTCTCGTTGCCTTTTTTTCTCACTTGGGGCCCCTTTCGTGTATATCTGGGGCCCCACTATATATTGCAGTTGGCCGAACGGCACCCAAGGAGAAAATGAAGTTTCCCGGCCCCTTAGAATGCCCTGGAGGGGCGTCACGAAGATCGCCCCTAGGCCCCCGACCCAAAATTTTTTGTCAGAAAAAAGGGGTTAAGCCGTCCAGTGAGTGGAGGGGGTTGCCTGCCCGGGCCCCCAAAACCAACGAACCCGACCTTGCCGAGGTACCCTGCCCCCGGGGCGTGCTAGGCGATGCCCGGGGGAAGCCTGCAGTCGTACCAGTATCGCGCCCCCCAGATGCCGTTTTCCCGCTCTGACCCCGAGATTTTATGAAGATTTCAGGCATGGGACGCGAGAAGGCCTGGAGGATCTGTGAAACGTGTGGACGAGGCGCCGCAGTTAACCTGGACGGGACTACGGGGAGGTCTAGAGAATTCCAATCAAGGGGCCCCTGGCGCACTTTCGGGGACTGTGGACATCGAGGATGGGAAAATTTCACAGGCCCAGGAAAAATGAGGACGACAGGACGAGCACCCACGAAAATGCCCCAGTACAAAGACGAGAACGAACGACCACCCAAGTTGGTCACCCTTGAAGGCGCCTCGAGGGCGAAGCGCGGTAGGGGGCCGAGAAATATAGGATTGGAAATTTTTTTTCGTTAGAGGATTTGGGGAAAAATTTTATTTGTTACCAGGAACCCCCGTGGTGGTTTTCCCGCGGATCCAAAATCCCAAAAAAGAACCCCCCCCGCGAGGCGGAGGTCACATTTTTTATCTGACCCGTTTGACCGGGTTCGTGTTAGCACCCCCGCGATAAGGTCAGCTCCCCCCTCTCTCCGGGCAGCTGACCGCGATCCCGCATACCCCCTTTCTCATACTAACATGTTTTGGGTTTTTTTACTGGTGTGTCAACTCCCCCCCCAAAAAAGATGAATGTGTTAACAATTAACTACCCCCGTTCACCATTGTACTAAGGATGAAGGTTTTCAGAGAAAAGGAGAGAGAGGAAAAGGAGAGAGAGAGAGGGGAGAGAGAGGAGAGGAGAGAGAGAGAAGGAGAGAGGAGAGAGAGAGGGGGGGAGGGAAAAAAAAAGAGAGAGAGAGAGAGAGAGAGAGAGAAGAGAGAGAGAGAAAAGGGGGGAAAAAGGGGAGAAGAGAGAGAGAAAAAAGAAGAGAGGAGGGGGAGAGAGAGAGAGAGAGAGAGAGAGAGAGAGAGAGAGAAGGAGAGAGAGAGAGAAGGGGAGGAAAAAGAGAAGAGAGGTAAGAGCAAGGACACGAAGCAAAATGACCCCCCCCCAAAAAAATCTGGACACCCTTTTTATCCTCATTACTTGGTCTTTACTTATGTTCTTTTGTATTCCCCTTTAAATTTTCTTTTGTGGTAAGAAAATTATACTAAAATTTTTAGAAAGAGTATTTTTTTTCTTTGAAAGATGAAATTTTTTACTATTTTTTTATCAGGTGTATATATGTTATATTATTACACTAAAATAAGAAACATGCGAGTTACCCACAAATTTTATTTTCTTTTTTTCCCCCCAAGGCATTCTCTTTTAATTAGAGGGTATGCAGTTATATTTCACTGTTGCTTATTATATTAAGGTTCTATAATGGACTTTTTCAAAGAAGAAACCAATTGTATTATTTGTTTCTGGAGAAATTCATTTAAGTTTCGGTATTATGCATGTTGATTAAGGCAAACCATATGCTTGAAATCTATGTGCCCTGAGTAAGTTAAATTTTAAGAATTACAGTATTAAACGTGATATTTTTTAAATAAAGACAGAGAGAGAGAGAACAGAGACTGGTAGATCCTGAAAAAGGTTAGTAAAATTTTTAAAAATACCAGAAGTAAGAAAAACATTCAGCGTACTAATATTTAATAATAAAATTAAAAAATAAAAAGATCTGTTTACAGAAAATAACAAAGAATCATTTGAAAAAAATTGGAAAACCATGTTTTTAATGGGATTTAAAACCCATTAAAAGATAAGTGTTTTTAAAAGTTATAAAAAAATAATACTCTATGCAAAAATGGGGGTTTTTCAAAAATATAATAAAATTAAAAAAAATTTAAAAAATATAGAGTTATAAGGCTGAATATATGAAATTTTGTTTGTAAAAAAGGCTATGTTCCACAAGAAATTTATTTAAATTCGAATTTTTTATTTTTTTTATCATTCCTAAAAAGGCCCATTTTTTTCTTTTTTTTAGGAATGGGTTTTTTTTTTGTTTGTTTTTGTTGTGTTGCTTCTGAAAAGCCCTTTGGGAGAGGTCCACAGATTGAAAAGCAGATCCCACCCTTGGGAATCCTCTGAACGAACAGGAAGAAAGAAGGTTTTGAGGAATCTTACAGACTGATTCAAAAAGGGAAGAATAAGAGGAGTTATACTAACCTTTAGGGGAAGGGACATCTGTGTAAATTTAAAGTTTATAGTTGTACAATTTTAAGATCTAAATTCAAATATCAAAAAAATGTAAGATTAAAATTGTTTGATATCCCTTCTCTCGTTACCTTAAGATAAAAATTAGATCATCAGAAACCCTTTAGTTTATTTTAATTTTTTATATGTGGGTTCATCAAAGTACTCAGTAATGATATGGGGAGCTCACACTTTACGTTAATTAGTGGGGCCCCCTTTAGGTAAAGCCGAGGGTTTCCCGAAGAAAGGGAAATAGTGGCTTTGACCATAGAGAGGAAGGAGTGGGCGCTATACAAGAGAGAGAGAGAGAGAGTGAGAGAGAGAGAGAGAGGGGAGAAGGAGGGGAGGAAAAGGAAAGAGAGCGAAGAGAAGGGGAAAAGGGAAGAGGGAGAGAGAGAGAGAGACGAGCCAACGAACAAGAGAGAGCTCCGTCCCATCAGAAAGTCGCGCCCCCCCGAGCCGGCGCCGACGGGGGCCTCCCAATCTCCTGGCTCATTCCCACTGCTTCAGCGACTGCAGCCGCTGCTGGAGATGCTCGTTTTTCCCTCTTTGGTTCGATTTCACTTGGTTGTTTGATTGATGCCGTTGGCTCTCTCTCGATCTCTTTGTCTTCTAAAAAGAAAGGTTCGGGAGGGAATACATTTTTTTTGCGAAAAATGATTTTTCTGAACACGATAAAAAGGGGATCATGGCACATCTTTCTGGGGAAAAAGGCGTCCGGGGAAGCCTCCCGGAAGCTTCATTTCACGTGATTAGTTATTGTTGCCTGGAGTGTCCATCCCCAGAGGTAAATAGTCAGGCGGATCGGCCTTTTCTGCTGTTTTTTGGGGCAGAAGGTTTTAAATTTTTCCCCTTTCTCTTTTTCTTAAGTCACTCTGGGTTTTTTTTCGTTTTGATTTTTTACGCGAATTAGCATGAATGTTATTCTACTTTTGGTATGTAGTTGATGCAATTAATTTGTTTAAATTAAGCATTCTTTGAAGTGGAAACATTCATAAAACAAAAGTTAAAACTAAAGGGTATCCCGTCTTCTTGAATTTTAGTAAACTTTGTTACACTAACTCTCTGTCTGTCTGTCTGTCTGTCTTCTCTTTTCTTTTCCCTCCCCCCTCTTCTTTTTTAATGAAAATTTGGTGTTATTTCCGTTTCATCGAAATCCACCCACATCTCTATATATCATTTTTGACAAATTCCAATATGTTTCTTTGTTTACAATTATTTATCTGTCTAGATTGCGTCTTCTTACGTTTTCCTTTCACGGTAATTTTCGAAACCAATTTGCGACACAATTTGTTCTCCAAAGATTTTCACTACATGCTTAACTTTTCCTGTTCCCGGATTAGTTGAAATATTATTTTTTTTGCATTCTAATTTAAACCTTTTTTCCCCCTTTTCCCCGTTTTTGTTTCTTCTTTCTGAATTACAAAAGCTTTAGCTGTTTGGAGAATCTACAGACTGTGAAAAACCGAGGAACATCCATCAAAAGTAATCCTCTGACTGTTGAAGAATTAGTTTCTGTTTCTTGTTACACGTTTTTGAAGACCTCGATATCGATAGTCGCCCGACATTGAATGTCAGTGTCGGAGATTCGAAAAATAAACATAGAAAACGAACGTATTAGAGAAATCCGGGAAGTGGAACAGACTTTCCTTCAGTATAGATTTTCATTTCTAATAGCAGAAATTTTGCTTTCGATAGATAGTGACAGTCATGAAAAAAATAGTGTGATAATGACATTTTTGAAAATAGAGACCTTTTGAGAAAATCGTAATGATAAAAGTAATAATAACAATAATAATAACGATAATAATAATAATAACAATAATTATAATAATAATAATAATAAACAATTACAAGGATATTTACAGTATCTATTATGTTTCTTCCCCCCAAAATTTTTAGAAAAAATTGAACTTACACGAATACTTTAATTTGTACAGAGAATGAATACAGTAAAACCAAGGCAATTCAGAAGTGGAGCGGAGACGAGTGCATGCTGACAGGATGGTAAAAAAATAAATAGATGCGTAGAAGATCTGAACCCTTGGGATTCGTGTCAGGCGCAAGAGGAGGCTCTGTAGTGGACGTGATGCTCCATAGTCACGGGAGTGGGGATAGGACAGTTCCCCCTATGACAGAAAAGGGCATTTGGGGTCAGCCCCCACCGTGGGCGTCGTTGCGGGCCCCTTTGTGGTTTTCTCTTGGAGCATTCTTTTTATTCTACATTTATCTGATACTTTTTAGTTTTCTTTTTTACAGCCTCTATTTTATATCAATTTCTTTTAAGTATGTAAATTTAAAATTTCATTTTATTGTTTTATTTTATCTAAAAAAAATTTTCATGACAAGACAATGAGGCTATATACAAGAGTCTTGTCGCCAACTTCGCACTCTATGAGGTTTTGTAAAACTCAACCCCTTTTCCAGACCGCAAAAACAAACAATGAGTGTGGCCCCCAGGGGCACCCTGGGGGCCCGGGGCCCCTCGGGACGCTCGGGATTGTTTTTCTGATCGTATAAGTAAATTTTCCCAAAATAAAAATTTGATTTTTTAGAAATTTCAGCATTTGGCTTTGCCTGCACCTTTAGTGCCTTTATTTTGCAGGTGCCGGGGCAAGTATGGGAGTCACACCCCACCCCAACCCCCAGATCTTCTGCACCCGGGTATCCCTTACGGGCAATGAACCCTCGGTAGGGAGGCCCCGTAGGCTGAGGCGTCCTTTGGGGCACTTTTTCTTTTATTCTGAATTCTTTTCCTCTCATCACGTGGGCATCAAATTTACGTCCTTTGTTTAGGCAAGTTCGGCGGTAAGGTAGTATTTTCCACAACCGACCCCTACCCCCGGGCTTCCCCAGGTAAGGACGGAAACGCGTATCTTAGCTTTTGTTGTTAGGTTGTTATAAAATTTAAAGGCTTCTGGCCCCTCAAAAAAACGGGCAGGGCCCGGCTACCCTTTCTCCTTCTAAAGGATGGGGGAAAGACCATGCCCCCCTAAGACAAGGGCGACAGGGAACAAATGGAACCCCCCCTCTGACAACGAAGTGAGTTTTTTACAACCCCCCCTCCAAGAATGCAAGTATTGACTTCGAATGCGTGAAGAAAATAAACTTTTTTTGAATTTTAAACCCTTTCATGATCAAAAAGGGCCTGATGGTAATGGAGGGCGATTTCGATTTTGTCCGTAAATTGCGAGAGGGTAGCCTCCTTTAAAAAGTGAAATTTCCCCGGGTTTAAGATTGATTAAAAAGGGCCAGTTTTCATGTTTTAAAAGTTAAAGAAAACTCCCCATTGGCCCCCAATACCTGTAGAGGGTGAGCTTTAACGGGGATTTGAGGAAAATGGAGGAAGCGAAATTTTTAAAAACATGAAACTAGATTTTAGTGGACGTGAACTGATGCCAGAAAGAGGGGGAAATTGTGAAAAAACCGGATTTTTGGGTTTTGACTTTTTCTTTTAAGTAAAATTCCCCGGTGTTTTTACCAGGTGAAAAGAAAAGCCTGCAGTTACTCCTTTATTGTAGGGTCCAACACAGTGCCTCCCTATAAATCACTAGTGAATTACCTTTAGTGAACGAAGCCCCAGGGCCAAGTCAGAATGGCACGATCATGCTATTGCACAATGCTGGTTGCTATTCCCCTTTTGAAAAAAACCATTTAGGGGAAATCAAACCCTGCTCCTTCAAAAGCACGGGGCCCCCTTTCACCTTTAGAGGACACTTTTTCTCCGTTTTCCCCAGGAAAAAATCAGAATGCACAAAAACTTACAAAGGTTACAAAATTTTGCAAAAATAAATCTATTTAATACATTATTTTTTATTTCTGTTTTTGAACAAAAACTAATTCTTATCCCCAGACGAAAAACATTTTAATATTAGTCAAATTTACAGAAAACGTTTAGAAGGGGGTCTGAGGTATTCTCAGTACAATCCCCCCCCCTAATCATTTTCCCGGGGACTATTATAATTCCAATCCTGATCTTTTAAAGGGAATTGTGCAAGTCGGGGACAGACCCTTTTATCAAATATCCCCCCTTTCCTCATCTGTTGCCCCCCCAGATGATTTGTATCAGTACCACACTCTGACTCGCCATCTTTACCAGCTCAGCTCGAAAGACCGTGCAAAAATTCCCAATTTCCTCTAATTTTTTCTTTTCCTGAAAGTACAAGTCACCCCTTTTAAAATTTTTTTTGTCAGCATGCCCCTTTTTTGCTAACTATTTAATGTGGGGGAAATAGTCCCGCATCCACGTTTCCCAAAAAGTGGTCAAAACTTGAATAAAAAATTAATCGTTTTTAATCCTGCATTTTCCCTGGGGCCCTTTGGAAATTTTTATTGCTCTACCAAATAAAAAAATATTAGGGGCACACATGGATCCCCAAAACATGTTTATAACAGGTTTTTAGACCAAAAGGGCTTCATTTATAGATTTTTTATTCAAACTCCTACTATCACAGTAATCTCTTCACTGACTTGATGGGTTCACAAAAACATTCTGCCCGGCGATCGTGATTTGTTAAAGGGCCATGTTTTCCTTTGGGTGAAACCCCAAATTTGGGTTTTGAGAAAACTCCATTTTTTAGTCATTTTTCCCAATTTTATTTCACCATTAGCTGGGCCCTTCAGATTTAATGGTGTAAGGGAAACCCGTATGGAAACAAAACGCGAAAAAAGGCCCAAGAAACTGTCTGCAAACCTTTTTGAAGATCAAATTTAAAAGCTCGACTAATTAAAAAAAGTAAATTTACTCTGTATACTTTTTCCTTTGATCTTTGTTTTTCGTATTCTTATAAGAAATGGGCCAAATAAAAACTACAGATTGTTAAAAATGTGGGGGAAGGTTTAGCCTTTCTGGAAGTGTCCCCTTTTTTTTTCATTTTTAGTTTGTCACTTTTCTACAAGTTACACATTTTTCCCCTTTAGATTTGATTTTCCCGCGTGCTCCTGGGACCCCGAATTTATCTGAAGTTTTTGGGTAGTGTGAAAACTACACCTCCATGATCAATGTATGTAAATTCTGTATGTAAATCTAGTGAAGGGTGTGATCTTGAGAGCAGTACAAACTCATCTTGATTCAGTTAGCCTTTAGCCAGTTACTTATTCTCTCCCCAACAACAATGATTTCGTCTATATTTTTTTTTCTGGGTCCCAGCCTTGTAAATCTTTTTTCCCAGTCTTCTGCAAATTCTTTTAAACTATCCTGACCCAGTATTTTTCGTTTGTTTTAAATCTGTGGATGAAAGAAAGTAGTATGCTTGAAGTTTTTTGTTTAGAGAGAGATAAGATTAAGCATATTTTTAAAAATTTTTTCATATGAGTGAACCCTTTTCAATATCATTATGGGTTTTGATGAACACATTGATTAAAGTTTGCAAGTGAATGAGTGCAGGTTCTACAGAATCTTGCATAAATTGACGTTGGCCACTGATTATGGGAAGAGTAATATTTTGGACCCTTTTGCCATAAAAATCAACCAAGGGTTTGAGGGTGTTGTGGAGTGGGGCAAAGTCAAAAAATTGTCATCAGGGGCTCCCCACCCCTTTTCATCTGTCTTGTGAGGGTTTAAATTTTCGCAACTTTTTTTCAAAAAAAAAGTAAAAACTCATGTGTTTCTTCTTATTTGTGATCGAACGATCATTGAGCAACAAATTAACCCCCTCTCGAATACAAATTGGTTTTCCCCTTTTAATACTTTGAAAACCTAAAAAATCACGCTAACAAATTTCAAGCTGAGATAGTTTTTTGTCAAATTTGGAGCTATCCATTTTTGGCTGTTAGCACTGAGTAAATATGATCCTTTTTTGAAACTTAAAGCAAATAGGCACTTTGGGAAATGGCAAATTGTGGCATCAGCATACATAAAAAGAGGGTTTCCACTGCGAATTGGTCTAACGCTCTTTTGAATCTAATTCTCTCCATTCTACATGTCCAAATAAGAAAAACCCCGATTGTACATTCAGAGGAAGGGTCATCCCAATTTAAAATACCCCCCTTAGTACCCTCTTTCAGTGGGTCAGTTGCCTCTTTAATAGCTTGCATGCATGTGAAGGGTGTACAAAACCCAAAAGGGGTATACAAGGAGGCTATTTGATCAATATCTTCTTTTAGTTAATGAATTGTCATTTTTTGCATATGTCCTCTAAGTGGGGTTGGGCCCCTTTCAACATTTTTTTTTTTCTCTGAAATTTAATCTGTATTTTAAATCAAACTGATCCCCCTTTGGTTCCCTATCTTTCCTAATACTTTTTTGCTCTGTTCTAAACTGAATTTCTTTATTCATGGTTACCAATACCCCCATTGTTTTATCTGAACCCTCCAAACTTGGGGTTTTTCATCAGGGGCTTTATTTTGTTAGGGCTTCGAAATATTTTCACTAATCCAGGATGAATCCCATAGATCATTGATAACCCTGGAGCACTAGGATATTTACCCCGGGAGCATTCATTTGTTTTTCTGTAAGGCTTTTATGGAAATATACCACGGGGCCTATCCCCAAAAAGGTCACTGTTCGAAGACAATAATGGTTTCGGTTTTGTTAGTTTTTCTGTCTCCACGGGAAAATCTGGATCTCTGGTCCAGTTTTGAAATTAGTACAAAATTATAATTTTGCTGATACCCCCGACCTTTGCTAGGTTTTCACGAAATCTAAGAAAAATGCCATAAAATCGTTAATACTAGGCCCCTTAGCATAAAATCTTTGAGAACAGACCCATGTATAGGCGGGGAATTTAAATCTATCCTGATATGTGGCTTTGATTCTTTTTTAGTACTTCAGATGTTAAGGTAAGCACGGGGCCCTTTTAACTCTTTTTTTCTTCATCAGTCTTTTTGGGGAAAAACCCTTGAAAAACCATTTTTTGGGTTTTGTTTGTTGTATCCCTTTGCATTTTTCCCCCCTTTTTAATTTAATCTCATTTCCAGGATTTGTCGGGGAAAAGAAACATATTTTTGGGTAAGTTTTTTGGGGACTTGACCCACAGGAAAGTAGCAGTAAAAACTTTGTTATGGGGGGTCAAATTAAAAACCCCCTTTTGATGAGTGAAAGCTCTTTTTCTTCCTAACACTGTACTTTTGCTGCCAAGTGGAAATTTTTTCCACAACGTTGCCACTTTTGGGGGTTTAAAGTGGGTTTTCCTAATTTTCTACCTAAAAAATTGGTCAAGCCCTTTTCGTTAGACTTGTCTTTTTTTCTATAAATAAATCACGACACAGGATTACAGCCACATGTTTCACTTAAACCATATATAGTTTTTGCGGTAGAACTGAATTTCAAAAAAGGATGTGAACCCGTGCAATATCCAAAAGGGGGCCTGATGAGTTGGGGATTTCCACTGTTCTTTTTAGGAAGGTAAAAACCCGCATTAAACTGAGCCCATTTTAACAAAACAATTTTGCCAGTGGGGTTCAAATCTTTCTGAACGCCCAAGAGAGGTGCCACAATATTTGTATCTACTGGCAGCTTTAAGGATTTTTAAAATTCCACATGTCTAACCCCAGACTTTCCTTGACATCATTAATTGGAAATCATACTCCTTTTTTCAAACGAGACATCATGCCCACTTTGGACTGCTAATTTATGTCCTTTCCCCTTTTAAACCAAAATTGCTTTGGGCCCTACAATTGTTTTCAAAGCAGTTCTGCCCGAGTCCCCCAGCTTTGGGTTTTGGTGTGTTTACTATATACAGAATTTTTCCATCAGGGGCACACCATCAGAGTGGGGTTACTATTATATGGCCCTTTGGGTTTTGAAAGGCAGCTATGGAGATGTATGATGGTTATTCCCACATACTACATGAGGGGGCGTTTATTTTCATGAGTCCACATGTCCTGTCTGAAGCAAAGGGAAAAAGCTCTCTTTTACGCACAACATCCATCTTGTCTTTTGCCCAAACCTTTGTGATGCGGATATTTTTTCCCTGGGACCAACATTTACCCAATTCCCGACGCGGGTCCGGTCCCTCCTTTTCTGACAAGGTTTCATCTGTTGGTTAAAATTTTCAGAATTTCCCCCCTTTTTTCCTGTTTCCCCAAGTTTTTGTAATTTCGTATCAAGGCACAGGTTTACCGGGCTATTTTCTCGGCACTTTGCTTTTTATTAAACATTTGTTTTGACATCAAATCCCAATACTCGATGCTTGCTTTTCTTTTAACAAAAACTGTAAAAAGCTCTTTAAAAAATTTTCCCCTTTGTTTTAAGGTTTGTAAAAAATTGACCCCTTCTCTCTTTTGGGAACTAGGCAAAAAACTTTTCTTAAGGCAATTATCGAACCGTATTCATTCTGCACTAGTTGAACCTTTTTAAAATCTAAGAAGCCCTTTCAAATAATCTACCATTTCTATAAACCTTTTGAGTTACCTTCGGACATTTTAAGACTTTTAAGGTCCTTAGTACTGACTCAACCATTTTTATGCATTACCATATTTTACTACTAAACTTGATCATGGAAACAAAGGAAAGCTACCCCCGATGATTTCCAATGCTTCCCCTGAAAACAAGAAAGCAGAACAAAGGATCATCTTCTCAGGGGGGTTTATTAGCGCCCTATCTTACGGAAAGTGGGATATTTACGTATTTCCTTCAAAGTGGGTGGATTACCCTTTCATCCTAAGTTGGCAAACTTTCCGTTTTCCCCCATTAAACACTGTCTTGCTATTATTTCAGTGCGTCTTTTTATTCTTTCAACTTATAATGGGGAAAGCTCGATGCCCCAAATTTTTTCTCAATCATGATACAAAAATCAAAAACCCCAAACCGCATTTATCCCTTATTTGCTTAAATTGCCCCAAAAATACTATAGATGTTTGTAAGACTTTCAAGGGGTCCCCCCGTGCCCGTGCCTCCCTTTAGCTGAACTTGCGTTTGGGAACTGCTTTTCGTTTTCAATTTTTTATCCCTCATGCCAGGGCTGTGGGACGTTTCCCCCGGGAAGAAGACAGCCTGGCAGTTTTTCCTTTTTGTAGGGTCCAACACAGGCCTCCCTATAAATCCTGGTGAATTACCTCCAGGTAATCAGAAGCCCAGGGCCAACAGAATGGGACGATCTGTATGACAAAGCGTGTCTATTCCCTTTTGAAAAAATCCATTCTAGGGGTAAAAACCGCGACTCCCTTCAAAAGCACGATGCCCCGGGTTTACCCTCTGGAGGAGCTTTTCTCGTTCCGCAGCAGAACTCAGAATGCGCAACAAAAATTAAGGTTACAAATTGTGCAAACAAAATTGATTTATATACATTAAATTTTTTTATTTTTGTTTCTTGAAAAAAAATAATTCTATCCCCAGCGAACATTTTTAAATATTAAGTTAAAAATTTTACAGAAAATGTTAGAAGGGATAGGAAATTTCAGTCACTGATAGTCACAGTTGGGGCGAAAGTGTCCAAAATGCGACCTTTATTTAAAAACCCCAGTGCTGTAAAAGTAAAAA
>NC_051420.1:32361748-32367519 GCF_015228065.2 Penaeus monodon | reverse complement strand
GGTTGTAGAGAAGGCAGGCATGTGGCATGGATAAAGACCCGGCCTCCACCACTCGGCGCCCGAGGACGATGTCAGTCCAGGCGAGATCGACCGTAGAGTCGGCGAGTGCGCAGCCGTACACTACACACTCTTATCGCCCAGCTGCGATCCGGCGCCCGTGATGCGGGCAATGTTTTTACGACTCTATGTACTTAGCCTGGCATTTCCCAAAGGTTGGGATGCCCAATTTGCGTAATATTTTTGCCGCATATGTGATCGTCCCTGCAGTACTCTCTTCAACCTGAAAATATGGTGGGGTTTCTGACCCTTTTTCCTCCAGGAATCTTTATGTCAAAGTATAACTTACCCCCACGTGGGTTTTTTTAAATGGGTCGTTCAGTTGTCCTAAGAGAAGCTGACCCACTTGTTTTGAAACCCATGCGTTGCTCTAAAAAACTTTGTCTTTTTTCGTGACAGACTTGTCACCTTTCACTGAATTCACATACTGAAAAAGTATTATTTCTGTGATTTTGCATAGTATTTTGATATAATGTTACATTTACTTTTTAAAATAGTAACTAAAATTTCACAATTAAATTATTTTGGGTGCACTCAGCTCAATCGGTATCTATTTTCCCTTGTACACTAACATTTTTTCACCTAGCTTACCCATGCCCCATCCCCCCATACCCATACCCTCACCCCCCCTACTACCCTTAACTTCTTCCCCTTTGCTTAATCATTTAAACTCACACACCACTCTATTTCCTATTTACTCCTTTATTTGTTGTTATGATTCTTTACCTACTCTTATCACTATTATATTTTCTACTCTTGTGCTCACCTCATGCAGCCACATACGCACATCAGCTCTCCCCGTTTAACATGGACGTGACAACTTTCCTTCCTTATATTATGCCAATGCTTATCTCTTGTAGATTTCACCTCTATCCATCCTGAGACAATTGCAACTCAAGCAAGTCCCTGCTGACTATTTTAATTTTCTCCCTATGCATGTTTCCTCTGTCATCTCTTGACAGTTAAATAATTTTTAAAAAGTAATTATAAAAAAAAATAAAATTTATTATAAAATTTTGAAACATTAGTATCACTGCAATATATTTCATTTATATTACATACGGCCCTTCTTGTCACACAACCCCCCCATCCCCCGTCTCTGCCCTCGGTGTACTTATTTCAGAAAATGTCGGATCAGCTATGCGCCAGGAAAAACACCGAGCACCGGCCGATGACAGGCGCCCCGATGCAAGTCCCAGTCGCTGCTCCGTCAAGGACGACGGGTTAGTGCGTGTGCCGGCGGTGTCAGAGTGGTTAGATGCCTTCAATGTCACGCCCTCCTACTGACAGGGTGACCAGTGAGGGCGGCGTGCCCATGGTCTCACCGCCGTACTGACCTAAGCCACGCCTACTGCGCTCAGGGACCCATGCTGACCTGGAACCGTACAGACACTCTACTTCGAGTTGCGGCCCCGCTCGCATGCGGCCTTCCCCAGGGCCACCCTCCGGGGCCTCCACCTTGCCGGGCCTATCCGCTGCCCGGGCCCCCTTTCTCTGCACAAGCCGCCATACCGACCTCGGTCCACCGTTTACACTACCATAAATTCGTGAACCTGGACTGTGCGTTGTACAAGTCCCTCACAGAAAGAGAAAGAGAGAGAGAGAGAGAGAGAGAGAGAGAAAATATGAGAGAGAGAGAGAGAGAGAGAGAGAGAGAGAGAGAGAGAGAGAGAGAGAGAGAGAGAGAGAGAGAGAGAGAGAGGGGAGAGAGAGAAGGCGAGGAGAGGGGGGGGCAAATGATAGAGAAGAGAGAGAGAGAGGGGGGGGGAGACAGACAGACAGGCAGATTTAGAGGAAAGGAAAGGAAAGAAAAAGAGGGACTGGATAATTAATGCATCGATGATTGATGGATGGTGAGAAAGGGACGGAGGGGGGGGGAGAGGAGACGAGAGAAGAGAGAGATTTTTTATCTACTCCCCCCCCCCTTTCTCTCTTATGATGCATGTTCAATCCAACAGCCAGACACAGGCTTCACAGATACAAAGAAGCACATATATGGATGAACTTCGAGCCAAACTGTAACCAAAGGCCCCGTTTCTTCAGCTATGACTAATGCGAAATTTTGTAGTCAATTGTAATCACGTCTTATACATCCCAACTGTACGTGCGCTGCTTCTCAGCTACACGCTTAAGCGCACACACGTTTCCCTTTAAACAATTACACTTTCCCCTCTCCCCACCCCTGATGACTTGCACGCTCCCGTTCCCCGCCCGCTTGCATAGATTAGCGATTTTCGCAAAGGACTGCAGTTAAATATATTGACAATCACACTCATTCTCAATGCAAATTTATTGAAGCAATATCCTTTGCATTGCTTGTACACAGAGCGATGAACTTTATCTAATGGCATGGTGTTACACCTGACCTCCGCGATTATAACGTGCAGAATTACGTTCGATGTAGAATGGTCGTCAAACTTCACTGCCCTGACACGGGTGAAAATAGAGCATAATATTGCCAGTCATTGCTGGAAAATGACACGAGAATCTCTTCAAATTCTCGCATATACGTGATTTGGAAAATGGAGATATAATATTATACAAAGAAAGGTGACGACCATCGATGATCAAGGGGATCTGATCTTTAGGTGTTTGCTTTTATTTTTAAAAGGGTAACCCCCAAAACGTTAAAGCAAAAGGCTGATACCCCAAGGAATAAGTGATTGTTCGGGGGTTGAAGATGCTTTTGCAAGTATTCTCGCCTGAGATGAAAGGGCAAAAAATTGGCGTATTAAAAAAAAACTCGTTTTTAATCTTTTTTCTTCAGCTTAAAAAACAATTTTTAAAAGCACGGCTAAGAATTTGTAAAATCAAAACAAAAAACAAAAATTACAGCTAATTTCGAAACCCCCGGGGGAGGGTTCAAGGCACAGGTGTAAATGCAATAACGAAACGAAAAACGGAGGAAAACCTTTATAAAAAAGGAAAAAAAAGAAAAGGACATAAACACAACATGACCGTAGGTTTTCTTTATGTCCTTTCCCGCCTTTTCCCTTCTCTTCCCATCAATTCCTCCTTCGGCTAGCCTCCCGGCCCGAAACTGAGTTGTAGTTATCTCTTTTAAATACTACAAAGGGGTCTTACAGGGTGCGACCCCCAACGGGGATGTTTTTAAAATGGTAGCGGCGTGTTTTTTACGCACAACCCGCTCGTCACAACCCTGAAGCCCTTAGAAGGTATATAAATATTTTTTTTCATCTTCATCATCATGATTGTCCATACTTCTTTAAAAAATAATTTAAAAATTAATTAAAACAAAAGTAAACGCGAAACCCAAAATAAAAAAAAGAAAAACTTTAAAAAAGGGAAAAACCTGGATCCCCTCGTATACCAACTTTAAAAGTTCCTTGCAACCCTAAATCCCTCTTGTAAAAAATGAAAATATCTTCTCCTTTCTCTGTAATTCAGTAAAACCCCCGGAGTTTTTCCATGAGGCCATGAACAATGATTACCAGATGAGCAATAAAAAAAAGAGAATTTGGCTTTTTTTTGTTTGTTTTTTGGTTTTTCTTGGCTATCGACCAGCGGCATATGGCCATATTTTTTTTTTTGGCGGAAGTAATTTATTAAATGAAATTTTGCAAATTGTGAAGATGAGGTTGATGGTTTTCTGGTGTTGCAAATTTGGCATTGTGGAGGGAAATTTTTTTTTATATAGGGAGTGAGACGTGTCAATCTTGTAGCTTTGACCCTAAGGGGGCCCAAACCCCATTTTTCCTTTCCTTCTTTTTTCCGTAGGGCTGTGTCCCCCGATTCTATATTTTCTCTGACTTTATTTTAATTGCAGTTTCCAGTCACCCCAGGGTTAAAGCTTTTTGAGACACAAAAAACCGGTCGAGGCCAGCAAAAAAAAAAACCCCCGGCTTTTGCCCCCCTCTTGGGCCGGGATCCCAGAGTGGCCGGGTACCATATTATTTGTTGATTTGTTGCACCATGTAGCTTTATTTTGGGATGGCGTTTTTTCCCTTTTTTAAAAGGGGGATTGATGTGACAAACTCCCTGAGTTTGGAAAAGTGGTTTTAAAAATTTTCTTGTCACTTCTAGAAACTTGATCAGGCTATGAAAAGAGGATCTATCATCTCTATCAAATCTCATCAGGGCCTGGGATGTTCCTCTACAGATTTCTGGGGCTCAGACAAGTCACCATGGTTAATCTTTATTGTAATAAAAGTCTTCCCCCTGTGGCAAAGTGAATGGGTTGCAGCTCAGGGTTTCCTTGGTGGTCGGAATTTGGTTTTAATTATCGAGCTGCTTGTATAGGGGAAGCCTGGCGATGCTTAGCAAGTCTTGGGTGAACGAATTGGTTCCCTCATGAATGTTTTTTAATTTTGACGATTTTTTTTGTTTTTTTTATTTTTTATTGACAGTGGACCAAACTTTTAAAATTTTTGGGGGTTGCTGTTATTGTAGAGACAAAGCTCCCCCAGGGTCTCTTTTTGCCGCTAATTGTTTATGAGCCCTAGGCTTGCTCGTTTGTAATTGCAAAGTTTTTCATTTGGATGTCTTTTAGAAAACCTATAGGCCCCTATTGCGTTGGCACAGCCCCTGCGCAAACTGGGGTTCACCAGGAAATCTTCTTAGCGCTGCTGTCGAAGTTTTTGTATGGGTATATTTCTGCATCTAAAATCAATTCTGAAAAATGTTTACTTTTTTCATCAATGGTTTCTCCAAAAAGCCGACTTGACGCCTTTGTGAAGCACCCATCTGCTCTTTTTTCGTTAAGTTTTGGGGGCAAGCGTTTCACATGCCCCCATGAATATCAAAAAAAATAGGAAAGGGGATCGCTTCCCGTGACTCTCCAAAGGTGTCCATAGGGACTTGGCTGCTATTGAAGAAGACCATGATGGTCAAGAGCTCAAAATTGCTGGGTTTTCGTTTTCCCGCGCGGACTACCTCTTTCAAAAGGGCCAAACACCTCTCCCATACACCCCAAAGGGCCTATAAGTATGATGAGCATTAAAAAAACCTAAATTAAATTTTTTTTTGTAGCGGGATCCTGAAAGGCAAAAAAACTCATCACAAATTACCTCATTAACAGGTAGACAGTAGACTGAACATGTAATCGAACGTGTTTTTGATTTATACTTTGCATGCGACAAACTCCAAAGTGAATCAATTTTCCAATTCAGTGAAAGGGAGGCTTTGGTGGGTGTACTGGCAAATCTGCTACACCCCCACTCTCCGACCTTCTGACCGAGGGGAGTTCCTCGCGAAACGACCTCACTGACACGAGGTTGGGTTTAAATCGTTTCTTGAGAAAATAGGATATCGGAAGCATAAACGAGGGTAATAATTGAAGTCATTTACTTTTGTTTATGACCTCGACAGTTCCTTTGTATAAAGGTTTGCGAAGATTACGTTTTTGGGGGTTTTAAAGTGCCTTTTCCCCCGTTTTTTCTTTTCTTTTAGGGGGGATTGATGATTTTTTAAAATCCCTGCACGTCAACAGCTAAGGTCATTAGAGGCGAATACCTTGTTAAATAAATATTTAAATGTTTAAAAATTTAAAATCTATCAATAAATTTATAAAAAAACAATAAACAAAATTTAAAAAACAAAGAATTATTTAACTCTAAATGTATAAAATTATTGCATAAACATTATGCATAATTAAATTTTTTTAAAAATATTGTCTCCCTAAAGGGAAAATAATAGACCCCCTATGTCACAATCCCCCCCAATACATTTTTCAGTGTATATGGGGAGGCAAGTTT
>NC_051420.1:32355824-32361648 GCF_015228065.2 Penaeus monodon | reverse complement strand
CCCCCAGCAAATTGGCGAGGTTCCCACGTCTTGTTCGTGGTAGAGAGGAGGCATGGGCATGGTAAAGACCCGGCCTCAACCACTCGGCACCCGAGGACGATGTCAGTCCAGGCGAGATCGACCGTAGAGTCGGCGAGTGCGCAGCCGTACACTACACACTCTTATCGCCCAGCTGCGATCCGGCGCCCGTGATGGGCAATGTTTTTACGACTCTATGTGGACTTAGCGCTGGCTTTTCCCAAAAGGTTGGGATGCCCAATTTGCGTAATATTTTTGCCGCATATGTGATCGTCCCTGCAGTACTCTCTTCAACCTGAAAATATGGTGAGGTTCTGCCCGCTTTTCCTCCAGGAATCTTTATGTCTAAGTATAACTTACACCCACGTGGGTTGTTTAATCGGTCGTTCAGTTGTCCTAAGAGAAGCTGACCCGACTTGTTTTGCAACATGCGTTGCTCTACAAACTTGTCGTTTCGTGACGGGACTTGTCACCTTTCACTGAATTCACTACTGAAAAAGTATTTTTTCTGTGATTTGCATAGTTTTTGAATAATGTTACATTTACTGTTTAAAATAGTAACTATAATATCACAATTAAATTATTTTCGTGCACTCAGTCAAATCGGTATCTATTCCCTTGTACACTAACATTTTTTCACCTAGCTTACCCATGCCCATCCCCCCATACCCATACCCTCACCCCCCCTACTACCCTTAACTCTTCCCCTTGTTTAATCATTTAAACTCACACCCACTCTATTTCCTATTTACTCCTTTATTTGTTTACTATGATTCTCTACCTACTCTTATCACTATTTATTTTCTACTCTTGTGCTCACCTCATGCAGCCACATACGCACATCAGCTCTCCCCTTTTAACAGGGGACGTGACAACTTTCCTTTCCTTATAGTTATGCACAATGTTATCTCTTGTAGAATTCACCTATACCCATCCTGAGACAATTGCAAATCAAGCAAGTCCCTGCGGACTATTGTAATTGTCTCCCTATGCATGTTTCCTCTGTCATCTCTTTACAGTTAATAATTTTTAAAAAGTAATTATAAAAAAAAAAAAAATTATTATAAAATCTGAAACAAATTTGTATCACTGCAATATATTCATTATATATTACAACGGCCCTTCTTGTCACACAACCCCCCCATCCCCTGTCTTGCCCTCGGTGTACTTATTTCAGAAAATGTCGGATCAGCTATGCGCCAGGACAAACACCGAGCACCGGCCGATGACAGGCGCCCACATGCAAGTCCCAGTCGTTTCTCCGTCAAGGGCGACGGGTTAGTGCGTGTGCCGAGCGGTGTCAGAGTGGTTAGATGGGCCCTTTAATGTCACGCCCTCCCACTAACAGGGGGCCCAATAGGGGGCGTGCCCATGGCATCGCCCCGGTACTGACCTAAGCCACGCCTACTGCGCTCATGACCCCATGCTGACCTGGAACCGTACAGACACTCTACTTCGAGTTGCGGCCCCGCTCGCATGCAGCCTTCTCCCGGGGACCATCCTCCAAGACCTCCACCTTGCCGGGCCTATCCGCTGCCCGGGTCCCTTTCTCTGCACAAGCCGCCATACCGACCTCGGTCCACGTTTACACTACCAATAAATTCGTGAACCGGGACTGTGCGTTGTAAAAGTCCCCACAGAAAGAGAAGAGAGAGAGAGAGAGAGAGAGAGAGAGAAAATATGAGGAGGAGAGAGGAGTGAGTGAGAGAGAGAGAGAGAGAGAGAGAGGAGAATGAGATGATGAGAGAGAGAGAGAGAGAGAAGAGGAGAGAGAGAGAGAAAAGAGAGAGAGAGAGAGAGAGAGGAGAGAGAGAGAGGAAGAAGGCGAGAGAGAGGGGGGGGGCACAGAATGATAGAAGAGAGAGAGAGGAGGGGGGGGGGAGACAGACAGACAGGCAGATTTAAAAGGAAACGAGGAAAGGAAAGAAAAGAGAGGACTGGATGAATTTAAAGCATCGATGGATTGATGGATGGTGAGAAAGGGACGGGAGGAGGGGAGAGGGGGACGAGAGAAAGAGAGAGATTCTTATCTACTCCCCCCCCCCTTTCTCTCTTATGATGCATGTTCAATCCAACAGCCAGACACAGGCTTCACAGATACAAAGAAGCACATATATGGATGAACTTCGAGCCAAACTGTAACCAAAGGCCCCGTTTCTTCAGCTATGACTAATGCGAATTGTGTAGTCAATTGTAATCACGTCTTATACTATCCCAACTGTACGTGCGCTGCTTCTCAGCTACACGCTTAAGCGCACACACGTCCTTAAGCAATTACACTTTCCCCTCTCCCTGACGCTGATGACTTGCACGCTCCCGTTCCCCGCCTGCTTGCATAGATTAGCGATGTCGCAATGGACTGCAGTTAAATACATATTGACAATCACACTCATTCTCAATGCAATTCATTGAAGCAATATCCTTTGCATTGCTTGTACACAGAGCGATGAACTTTATCTAATGGCATGGTGTTACACCTGACCTCCGCGATTATAACGTGCAGAATTACGTTCGATGTAGAATGGTCGTCAAACTTCACTGCCCTGACACGGGTGAAAATAGAGCAGTAATATGCCAGTCATTGCTGGAAAATGACACGAGAATCTCTTCACTTCTCGCATATACGTGATTTGGAAAATGGAGATATAATATTATACAAAGAAAGGTGACACGCCATCGATGATCAATGGGATCTGATCTTTAGGTGTATTGCTTGTTATATTTAAAAGGTAAGGCCAAACGTTAAAGACAAAGAGCTGATACTGCCAAGGAATGAAGTGATTGTTCGGCGGTTGAAGATGCTTTGCAAGTATTCTCGCCTGAGATGCAAGGCAAGGAAATTGGCGTATTAAATAGAAACTGCAGCTTTAATCTTTCTTTCATTCAGCTTCAAAACAGACTCTTTATAAGCACGGCTAAGGAATTTGTCAAATCAAAACAGAAAACAGAAATATTACAGCTAATTTCGAAACCGCCGGAGGATGGGTTCAAAGGCACATGGTGTAAAATGCAGATACACGAAGCGAAAAACGGAGGAAAACCTTTATGAACGAAAGGAAAAAACAGAAAAGGACATAAACGACAACATGACCGATAGGTTTTCTTCATGTCCTTCTCCCGCCTTTCCCTTCTCTTCCCATCAATGCCTCTCCTTCGGCTAGCCTCCCGGCCAGAACTGAGTTGTAGTGTATCTCTTTTAACATGACTACAACGCGGGTCTTACAGAGTGCGACCTCCGAACAGGGGGATGTTTTATAAAATGGTAGCAAGGCGTGTTATTTACAGCACAACCCGCTCGTCACAACCCTGAAGCCCTTAGAAGGTATATAAATATTTTTTTTTCTTATATCGTTTTGCCCAATTTTTAAAAAAAATAATTAAAATTTAAATTTAAAACAAAGCCCCCCGGAAAACCCAAGGGAAAAAACAAAAGCAAAACATTAAAAGGAAAAACCTAGACCCCTCAGTCGATAATAAACATTAAAGTTACATTGAATCCTAAATGGCCCTGAAACAATGAAAATATACTTCTCTCTTTCTCTCGTAGATTCAGTAAAACACCAAGGAGTAGTCCAGTGAGGCCACGAACAACTGATTACCAGATGAGCAAATCAACCAAAGAGAGAGTTTGGCTTTGTTTGTTTGTTTGTTGGATTTCTTGGCTATCGACCAGCGGCATATGGCCATATTATTTTTTTGGCGGAAGTAATTTATTAAATGAAATTTTGCAAATTGTGAAGATGAGGGGGTGGTTTCTGGTGTGCAAATTTGGATTGTGGGGGGGAAATTTTTTTTATAAGGGGGGTGGGAGTGTCAATTTGTAGCATTGACCCCAAGGCGGGCCAACACATTCCTTTTCTTTTTTTTCCTGTAGGTGGTCCCCGATTCTATTTTCCTTTTACTTTATTTTTCAGTTGAGGGGGTCCCGTCCCCCCCTTTCCCCAGGAGATTTTAATTTTTTTTTTTATAAGAGCACAAAACACCCCCAATCTGTATGGACATGCTAATAAGATCACAGTTTCCCGGCTAAATTTGTCAGTGCTTTCCCAGGATACCAGAGTGGCCTGGTATCCATATTACTTGATTGATTTGTTGCACCATGTAGCTTATGAGTTGGAGATGGCGCTTTTCCCCCTCTTTTCAATATGGGATTGATGTGAGCAAACTCCCATGAGTTTGGAAAAGTGTGGTTCTTCCAAATTTTTTGACACTTTAGAAACTGATCAGGCATCATGTTTAAGTATCTATCATCCATATCGAACTAAAGGGGCCTGGGGATTTCCTTACAGTTTAGGGTCAGACAAGCCTCCAGGGTTTAGTTTTTATTGTAATAAAGTCATCTCCGTGGCAAAGTGAATAGGTTGAGCTCAGGGGCTTCCTTGGGGCGGGAATTTGGATTTTAAATTTATCGAGCTGCTTGTATAGGGGGAATGCCGGGCGAGTGCATTAGCAATGTTCTAGGGAATCAAAATTTGGGTTTCCCTCAGAATGAGTTTTAATTTTGCAGATTTTTTGTTTTTTTTTTATTTTTTGCAGGGCCCAAAAATTTAATATGGGTGTTGCTGTTAATTTAGAAAACAAAGCCCCGCCAGGAGTCTCTTTTGCCGTCTAATTTTTCTATGACCCTGGGTTTTGTCGTTTGAAATTCCCAAAGTTTTTTTGTGATTCATTTTAAAAAAAGCTATAGGCCCTATGTTTTTGGCACAGCCCCTGCAGAAATTTGGGTTCCCCATGGAACTCTATGCTTAGCGCTGTCTTCGAATTTTTTAGGTATGGATATCATTGCTGCACAAAAATAAAATTCTGAAAAGGTTTACTTTATATAAAGGGTTTCTCCAACAAGCCGATTTTTCCCCTTTGTGGGGGGCGACCAGCTGCCTTTTTATTTAGTTTGGGTGCTGAAGCTTCCTAGCCGCAGAATTTTCAAAAAAAAAGGGAAAGTGATCGCTTCCCGTGACTCGTCAATGGTGTGCCATAGGCACTTGGCTGCTATTGAAGAAGACCAGTGATAGGTCAATAGAGCTCAAATTGCTGGTATTATCGTCTTCCCGCGTCGGACTACCATCTTTCAAAAGGTCCAGATCACCTCTCCCATACACCCACAAGGAATCCTATAATGTATGATGAGCATTAAAACACCTAAAATTAATTTATTTTGTAGAGCTATCCCGAAAAGCAAAAAAACTCATCACAATTATCATTTAAAAGGTAGACAGTAGATGAACATGAAAACAGAACTGTTATTTTTTTATACTTTCAGCGACAACCCAAAGTAGAATCAATTGCCAATTAGGAAAGGGAGGCTTTGGGGGGGGGTAAAATGGGAACTTGCCCACCCCCTACTTCCGATCCTTTTGACAAGATGGTAGTTCCCCAGCGAAAGACCTCAATGACACGAGGGTGGTTAAATGCGTTCTTGGAGAACTAGAATCGGGAAACATAAAAACGAGGTAATAACGGGAAATCATTTACTTTTGTTCTAGACCCGACAGTTTCCCTTTTAAAAGGTTTAAAGCGAAGATTTTTTATGGGTTTAGAAGTGCTTTTTCCGCCGTTTTTCTTTTCTTTTTAGGAGGGATGAAATTTTTTTAAAACATCTGCCACTCAAAAGCTAAGGGATTAGAGGGGAATACCTTGTTTAAAAGAAATTTAAAATTTTTAAAAATTTAAAAAATTTAAAAATCTTTAAAAAACTAAAAAAAAAAAAAAGTTTTTTTCTTTTAAAAAAGATAAACCCAAAAAATTTTTTTAAAAAAACCCAAAAAAAAAATTTAAAAAAATTTTTCCCCCCCCAAAGGGGAAAATG
>NC_051420.1:32335690-32355724 GCF_015228065.2 Penaeus monodon | reverse complement strand
GAGGTTGGGTGGTAAGCAGGATGGAGATAAAAACGAAACTTAATTCTGATTATATGTCTTTTCACGTCACAAAACTAGTCCAGATCTGTCTCCCAAGGGGTTGCCGCAGACTGGGCGTGCGAGTCTCGGGGTTGCGGGGATCTTGAATTGGGCGGGGCCGTGACTTTGACACGGCGGAAGGGAGCGTGAAGGGGCCGGGGAATCCCCGCCTCTCCGACGTCACCTCGCTTACGTTACTTCTTAGAACAAATATATCAAATTTCAAAATACTAATATATTATTAATTAGTACAACCCTTTAATATACATTTCTTTCATCACCCCCCCTCTTTGCTGTTTCGTTTATTAGTCATATAAAAATACAAATTAACCATTAACCAGTTCCCTTGTTTCAGTTTGTTTATCATCCGTGAATATTAACTAAAATAATAAAATTTTTTCTATTATTACTTTATATTGGATATATTTACAACGACCCAGATGCAGTGATAAAGTTAATTATTTTCCAGAGTTTCCAAATGAAATTAAATTTTTCTATTAAACTTGTCTAAAACTTCTTCAAGGAGGTCTGCACTTTTATTTGGGGAGTGATAGAAAGTCGGGCATTCCAACAAGTTAGGGTAAGGATAAGCCAGTTACGAAGCTGAACTCACCAAAGCTATATCACTGAGGCAGCCCAGCCTGTGCCGACTAATGCCGACTCGATTAGAATGTCAGCTGAGCTTAGTCCTTACTCGCCGCTGTGTCCAGCCACAGCGTAACCTCCAGGTGACAATTGCAACTTCTCGTACCTTGCGGGACGCTCATTGCAGATCCCTGGATGTTACTATTTTACTAGCCCGGAGGTTTTGGCATCAGTGATGTCGCAGTTGACAAAGCTGAGGCACCGACTCGTGGTTACTATCACAGTTGTTGTTTTGTTTTGAAACCTTTATTTTTCAAGCAAATAATAATTCCCATACAGCAATTTTTGCAGATCCCACAGACGTTACACTGTACTAGCCCGGAGATTTTGGCATCAGTGATGTCGCAGTTTGAAAAGCTTTAAGGCAACCGACTCTGGTCACAGTTGTTTTTTTTTTAAAACCTTAATTTTACAAGCAAATAATAATCCCATACAGCAATTTTTTTTTTTGGGGGGGGAGGAAAGGGGGTTCGTTATTGTCTACAGACTTGTCATTGCATAGCCATACTCGAGGATTTGTGAATGGGTCTAAGTGACATCTCAAAATTAATGCCAAGGGTCGCTAGAAAGTTATTTACTTTCAGTATTTTTCGGTTATAGCAATTATCCCGTCCCTTTCTGGTATCTATCTCTGCCGATTCATAGGTTACCAACCGGTGAGATGTCATTTTCTACCGATTCCGTTTTTACTACCTCACTGCTACGTCATAGGGTACTTGGAAAAAGCGAAGTATTATTGGACTGACAACCCTGATGATTCCACCAGGGACTTCGGTATTTACATTCAACTACCAGGAACAGCCAAATAGACACAGTAACTTATTCTCCTTTAGAAGCAATAAATCTATAATAATGGAAACGAATATCACCGCAGGCACTGCCGAGGCTGCGGGATTATTTGCTTTCCTATACTTTTCCTAATCTATAACAATGAAAAGGGAACGTCAGCACAGGCACAACAGATGCCGTAGTAGGCCAAAAAAGCAGGTGCTGTGATGCTTGGGTGGTGTTTCCTGGTAGTCGAGTGAACTCCCTAGATACCGAGGCTTGAGTCATTATGACAGTTCAGCATCAACTCATAATTTCGTTTTGTCAACCACTGATACAAATTATACTATATGAAGGATTCCAGCGCCACTGCAAAAGCAGACAAAACAAGGGAAATAACAGTTACCAGTGTGTGTGTGTGTGTGTGTGTGTGTGTGTGTGTGCGTGTGTGTGTGTGTGCGTGTGTGTGTGTGTGTATGTGTGTGTGTGTGTGCGCGCTTGTTTATATATGGGCTACATACAAATTTACATACACTGATAAATGATTGACAAAATGTAGATAGATACATAAATAGACAGACAATAGGATAATGGGGGGTTGTGAAAAATGGATAAATGTTGTCTTACGAAAAAGATGGGACACACATTACGAAAAAAAGAAAAACAGCGATAAATGGTTTAAAAAAGAGATAAACAGGAAAGGAAAGACAGAAATACCGATTTAGAAGAATCGGGGAGATTCTTTTTTGTCTTAAAGTATTGGACATATGCATAGACCTCCAAATAAACACAGAAAAAGGTCAAATTTTCATTTTCAGAGTAAAATGGGGACATAAAAATTTTGAAGCCCCGTGGAAGATTTCGATCCTAAAATGGATTTTGATTTTGTCCATGTTATCACGGAGAAAAATTTCCCGTGGGGTACAAATGTGATTCACAATGAAAATGAAAATATTATTAAACAAACTCAGTAGTGTTTACGGGCCTAAATATTTTTTCGTTTTTTATTTGTACCGAGAAAGAAAACGTATTATGTAGTCGAAATGAACATAAACTTATTCTTTTAAAAATTAGTAATAAAGCCTATTTTAATAATAATATTTTTTATTATGGAAACTTTTATATACAATTATTAGCATATATATTATATATATATATAATATATTATTTTAAATATATATATATATATATATTATATATATATATATATTTTATATATATATATATTATAAAAATATAAAATAATTAATATATATTGTATATGTATAATATATATATTTTATATATATAAAATTTTATATATATATATATTATATATATATATATATATATATGTATTAATATATTATTATATATATATATCTATTATATATATATATGTAATATTTATATTATATATATATTATTTATTATATTATAATATATTAAAATATATTATATATGGTATATAATATATATATATCATTATATTTCTATATATATTAAAATATATAATAAATCTATATTAATATCTAATATACTTTATTATATATATATTATGTATACACACACATACACATACATATACATTCAGTGGGCGCTAAAATACTGGGAACAGTGTAAGAAAACACACCCGGCGACTAAAATAAACAATGAAAAATTGGTTAAATTAAAGTACATTCACCCTAATACCCATCATCTCTACCTTGGTCTCTACCAGTCGGGATCTGTTTTGGTATGCTGTCACCACAAGCTCCTGAAGTAATACAAGTCATTCCTTGTGTGACGACCACCCGCAGCTGCGGTGCCAATGACAGCTGTGCATCCCTCACCTTCGCCTTAAGAACCTTACAGGTATTCTCAATCGGATCCCCCCTAACAGGAGCCCTTCCCCCGGTGGGGGGCTTCAGGTCCCAATGATCTGGGGAGCCGGACAGAGGGATACCCATACTGGAGGGGGCACTAAGTGAGGGGTGAGAAAAAAATGGCATCCTGGGCACCAAGGCCTATGAGAGGGGATGGTGCACCCACCCCTGGTTCATTCCATGTTTGGACTACGTTTTGTTTGCCGTGTGTGGCGTCCCATATTACTAAGAGACTGGGGTCCGGAGGTTGAGCGATGCTGCACAAATGTGCCCTGCAGCTAGCAACACACCTCTTTGGTCCTTTATTCTGGTTAGCTGGTTGGGTTGATCAAGCCCCCTCAAGTCAGTCGGCTAGTCCCTATATGACTAGGGTCAAGCAGGTACTGTTCAGTCGGTAGCGCAAAGGTCCACGACTGCCATCAGTAATGGGAGATTTTTGAGCCCAACTATAGCTTCCCTTTGTTAGACTCCATGGTGGGTGGGGGTGAGGAAATGAAGAATTCTAATTTGGGATGAGTACTGCAAAATTTACAAAGATCTAGCTCTCTCCCTGACAACCTACACAATCCCCTGGCCATTCCCTCTGGAATGTCCACATGTCACTCTGGAACCTTTCAGCTTCCAAAGGGCAAGAATAGGAATTGTAATGGTTCCCGGGCTCCCAGACCAGTAAGGAGAAAAGTCCTCCTCAATCCATGAAGGAATCTTGCCTGGTAAATATGAAAGTATCTCATATATAAGTACCTAGTAGTGAAGACCATTGATGGTGTATAAATTATGGATCTTGATATTTTTGAAGTACATCAGAAAATAGTTTTAGGTGTGTTAAACGTGATCCTTGCATCACCCCACAGCTAGATTTGGGAGCCTGATAGTTGGGTTTTGTCACCAGACAAAGTGACCGTTCTGCATGCAATATGCAACATTCCTGGGGCCCAAGTTTCATGTTCTCCTCACAAAAAACTCGTCAGTGTAGGGAATTGTCCTTTCCCGAGACCTGATTCTTCAAAGCAATGTAAAAAGTACAAAGTTGAAAAGAAAGTATTGGTAATAAAGGGGCAAGGAGAAAGGCCTCTGCTGCTAGGCAGAATGGCCCTGAAGCAAGGCTCAGGTCCGTCCTTTGCCAGGCAAAGAAAACCTGAGCCTGCCAAAAGGAAGCCTGTGGAAAATAGCTCCATGGTAAAAAACCCTCAAAAGATCCCGGAAAGAGACAGCCTAAAGGTATGGGGCAAAAACCCTTTACCAACGTTTAGAAGAGATAGTTTTTAAGAACTGGATACCCTCTCAGTGGAACTGTTAGTGAATTCATGAAAATGGAAGAAATGCAACATCTGATAGCTTTTTACAAAACCCAGTTTTGTTATGCCTTGACCAAACAGTTTATAAAGATAGTTTGAAGAACTGGATACCTACTCCCGTGGAAAATGTTATGAATTCATGCAAAAATGGGGAAAAAATGCAACATCTGATAGCTTCACAAAACCCAGTTTGTGTATGCCTACAAGAATTATGACCAGGGGGAAAAACGTCCCAATTTCCCTGAGAGGATTCCAAATACAAGCCCATTATGGAACCTTTGATAAAGAACCTCATGGAGGAGTAGCAGTAACAGTACGTCAGTATATTCCCTTTCAGGACATCCATCTACAGACGACATTGCAGGTGAAGGCTGTGAGGATAGGCTTTTACACGACCTTATACTGTTGCATCCATCTACTTACTCCATGATTTGGAAGATGTACCTGGACAATTGCCACATCCATTTCTACTCTTGGGAAATTTCAATGGTCGGCATTGTGGGTTTGTGATAAAAAAGTGAGTTGTGATAATTATGTGAGTTGTGAGCGCCATATTGTGATGCCGCCAGTACGGGATATGATGACAATATTATCGTCCTTATTGTGATAATTATATGATTATATTTATATATACTGGCCTTTTGTGTGATATGTTACACCATGTGAAATATAGAAGATTATGTTTAGCTTATATTGCTGTGTACATATCGCCTATGTAAAGAGTGAGATTCTCTGTACAATTTATAGAGTACAATATTTTATCTTGTGTCTGTAGTCACACGCCCTGGCATAGCCTCTGGGGCATGGCCGACGCGTGGCGAAACGGGACTGGTGAAGAGCTCCCTTTTATTTTGTCAGAGCTGATCTGAAATGAACCTTTTTTAAATTTTTAAATTGGTGTGTTCTTCTCCCTCAGCATCATAGAGAAACACCAAACAAACAGATATACGAACACAACACAGTGAGTATACAAAGGCATCACCTCTGGGAGACCTTTGTGCAACCCCCCAGGAAGGGCCTTGTAGATGCAGTTTTACTGAAAAGTGACAGTCCTACACATTTCTAAATTCAAACTAGGACATTTCCCAATATAGACCTGCCCAGGTGGTTCACCTAATTCACGGATGAATTTCACTTGACAGGTCATAGAAGACTTGCATGGAAGTGACAACTTTCCAAATACTTTTGGAGGAAGTGAATGGTATTCAAGTAAATGGAGTGCAGGGGATAGCGACTTGAACATGCAGATTGAATCTTTTTAAATCAACTGCAGTATTACAAGGACTGTAAATGATTTCCATGTGTTTCAAGATGCTGTTAATCACTTCATCAAAAGAATGGGCAGTACTGTCGACCTCCAGTACCATGGGGTCGGGATAAATGCCAACAAGCTGTCAGAGCAAGAAAAACTGTATTATGGCAGTTGAAACGATACCCCATTGATGTAACCTTGATCCATTACAAAAAGACCCAGACAAGGCCTGGTGAGTGGTAAGGAGGCTAGACAATGTCGTGGAGACAGTATGTCTCCTTGATTAACTCTGGGACCCCCTTACCCTGGTATAGGACATGGATGAATAAGATCAAATAAATGTCCCACGTGCTTTGAAGATAGAGGGATAATTCTCACAGACAAAAAAAAATGTTGCTAATGAGCTAGCTAAATCCATGGCAGAGATCTCCTCTAGATCATCTTACACTACAGGCTGAGCAGGAATGACACCCAGTGCCCAATAGAACTGCTGCAAACTTCCATAGAACTTGCTAATTTTTGCGCAAATGGACTCTACTTTACAGCTCACTTATCTCACTTACCGGGAGAGCTCCCAGAGTTCCTATTGGCCCAAATTCAAAGGATCTACAGGAGGGCAAGTGCATCCACATGGAAAAGGCCCATAATCATACCTGTTCCTAAACCTGGCAAGGATACTTCCACACCAGGAAATTACAGACCAATTTCTCTCACCAGCTGCTCTGCAAGCTGTGGAGAAAATAGTAAACTTCAGGTTGACATGGCTGGTTTAGAAAATTGAGATCGCCACAGATGCACTTGTGAGGATGGAAACTGCTATACAGAATTCCTTCACACAGCAATTCACATGTTAGCATTTTTCTTTTGACCTTGAAAAAGGCTTACAATACTACATGGAAGCATGGCATATTGAAGCTGTATGACATTGGTCTAAAAAGGACATTACCTACCTTCATACAAAGCTAACTTACTAAAAGGAAGTTTGGAGATTGGGTGGAAACAATTTCTCTAATCTGGGAAAATCAGCTGGAAGGGGTCCCACAAGGAAGTTTCTTCAGTGTGACCCTGTTGCCATTGCTATAAATGTTTCAAGTGCTGTTTAATGTATCTGTATGTTGGTGACTTTACACTGTACTGCTCAAAGGAAACTTACAGGGTGTGCAAGGACACATGCCCAAACTGCAATAAATCAGGGTTTTACAGTGGCCCAAAATATGGTTCAAATTTTCCGCAAGCAAGACCCTAGCTATACATTTCCACAAATGAGGAAAGTTCCACCTTTTCCTCTATTTAGGAGCAAACCCACTGCATTTTGTCCAGGAGGTGAAGTACTTAGGTCTATTTTTTGACTCAAGGTCTACACTGGTGCCTCACATCAACAGTAAAAGGAATGCTACAAAAACGCTTTCACATATATCTTGGGATGCAGACCGCACAACGCTTCTGGCGTTGATTATGGATGTGAGGTTTATTCATCTGGGAGCTCCTAATGTTCTCTGGATGTTGGACTCGGTTCATAATGAAGCTCTCAGAATATGTACTAGGGTTTTTCAGGTCTTCACCTGTGGAGACTCTGTATGCTGAGAGTGGGGAACCACCTCTTTCATTTTCACCGGGGCAACTGAACATGATTTAAATAAATGAGACTACAAAAGATTCCATGATCTCCTACATCCATATTGGGTTTTAACCCCCTTGAGGGATAGCTGATCCTATGGTACCAGGATCAAATGTTAAATACAGATGTTTGAAATCTGAAAATGGTGTGGGCTTTGCAGCAGTGAGCAAAAGGAAGACTGCATCTGGCAGACTTTCTCTAGCAGCCTTAATCTTCACTGCCGAGTTTACATGCAATCCTTGCAGCAGTTTAGAGATCTTTCATTATATTGCATTATAATGTGACTCTTTTAGTGCCCTTTCAAGCCATCAAGATCTTAAACTCATCACTTCCAGTAGTGAGGGAGGTTCAAGATTAGCTTTGCACTGATGTCCAACATGTAAAAGATAACTGTGTTGGGTGCCAGCGTATGTTGGTATCAGTGGGAATGAGCGAACTGATCGGAAGGCCAAGGCAGCTGCCGCTTAGCCCTGTGATGATTGTTTTTCCTCTCCCACACACTGACCTGAAACCTAGCATCAGGAGTTGTCTTTGCGATAAATGGAAGAAACAGTGGAGGCCTACCTCTAGAAACAAACTGCGAGAGATTAAGTTGACCTTGGCAGTTGGATACCACATCCATCCCAACCGAAAAGTAGAAGTTGTATTAACAAAACTAAGAATCGGCCCTACAAGACTGACTCATGGCTGAAAATGGCTAAAAGTTGTAGCACTCTGGGGCGTGTACCAAGAGCTATTAACTGTCGCACATGTAGTGGAAAGTGTGCAACATTCTCAGACCAAAGACGTATGTACCGTCTCCCCCATATACACTGAAAATGGGATTTGGGGAGGATTGTGACATAGAAGGTCTTATTGTTTTCTTAGGGAAACTAATATTTTCAAAAAAATTTAATTATGCCCTATTTATGCAATAATTTTATACACTTAGAGCATAATGTTTTGCTTTGATTTTTAATATATTTATTGTTATTTGTTAAAAAATTTATTGATAGATTTTTTAAGTTTTAAATATTTTAATATATCTATCTTACAAGTTATTCGCCGCTAATGACCTTAGCTGTTAATGCGGCAGATAATTTAAAATATCATCAATCTCAACCGGATTTAAATTTGAACTGTTTTTGGGCCACTTCATGACTGGGGTATTCTTATCATTAAGGGGCTTTTGACTTTTTTAGAGGGTTTGGGAGAGGGTGCCTCCTTGTATGAACAGGGTGGCGCCAGGATTGGGATAAGAATGTAACATGTGTTTCCTCAGAAATTGGATGTAGTGATCTCCATCAATGGTCATTCTTAGGCAAAAAGTAGAGTTTCTAAAAAACCCCTCCCCACGAAATTTCCCAAATGAAACATTCACCCCTCGCTTAACCCATGAGGAAGAGGGGGGGAAGGGGGCTGCAATTTCATCAGGGAGAGGGAAAGTGTAATTGCTTAAGGACGTGTGTGCGCTTAAGCGTGTAGCTGAGAAGCAGCGCACGTACAGTTGGGATAGTATAAGACGTGATTACAATTGACTACACAATTCGCATTAGTCATAGCTGAAGAAACGGGGCCTTTGGTTACAGTTTGGCTCGAAGTTCATCCATATATGTGCTTCTTTGTATCTGTGAAGCCTGTGTCTGGCTGTTGGATTGAACATGCATCATAAGAGAGAAAGGGGGGGGGGGAGTAGATAAGAATCTCTCTCTTCTCTCGTCTCCTCTCCCCTCCCCTCCCGTCCCTTTCTCACCATCCATCAATCCATCGATGCATTAATTCATCCAGTCCTCTCTTTTTCTTTCCTTTCCTCGTTTCCTCTAAATCTGCCTGTCTGTCTGTCTCCCCCCCCCCTCTCTCTCTCTCTCTCTCTATCATTCTGCCCCCCCCCCTCTCTCTCGCCTTCTCTCTCTCTCTCTCTCTCTCTCTCTCTCTCTCTCTCATTCTCATTCTCTCTCTCTCTCTCTCTCTCACTCACTCCCTCTCTCTCTCTCATATTTTCTCTCTCTCTCTCTCTCTCTCTCTCTCTCTCTCTTTCTGTGAGGGACTTGTACAACGCACAGTCCAGGTTCACGAATTTATTGGTAGTGTAGCGTGGACCGAGGTCGGTATGGCGGCTTGTGCAGAGAAAGGGACCCGGGCAGCGGATAGGCCCGGCAAGGTGGAGGCCCTGGAGGGTGGCCCTGGGAGAAGGCCGCATGCGAGCGGGGCCGCAACTCGAAGTAGAGTGTCTGTACGGTTCCAGGTCAGCTATGGGGTCATGAGCGCAGTGGGCGTGGCTTAGGTCAGTACGGCGGCGATGCCATGGGCACGCCGCCCTATTGGTCACCCCTGTTAGTAGGAGGGCGTGACATTGAAGGCATCTAACCACTCTGACACCGCTCGGCACACGCACTAACCCGTCGTCCTTGACGGAGCAGCGACTGGGACTTGCATCGTGGGCGCCTGTCATCGGCCGGTGCTCGGTGTTTGTCCTGGCGCATAGCTGATCCGACATTTTCTGAAATAAGTACACCGAGGGCAGAGACAGGGGATGGGGGGGTTGTGTGACAAGAAGGGCCGTTTGTAATATATAATGAAATATATTGCAGTGATACTAATGTTTCAGATTTTATAATAAATTTTATTTTTTTTTATAATTACTTTTTAAAAATTATTTAACTGTCAAGAGATAGACAGAGGAAACATGCTTAGGGAGACAATTACAATAGTCCGCAGGGACTTGCTTGAGTTGCAATTGTCTCAGGATAGATAGAGGTGAAATTCTACAAGAGATAAGCATTGTGCATAACTATAAGGAAGGAAAAGTTGTCACGTCCATGTTAAACGGGGAGAGCTGATGTGCGTATGTGGCTGCATGAGGTGAGCACAAGAGTAGAAAATATAATAGTGATAAGAGTAGGTAGAGAATCATAGTAAACAAATAAAGGAGTAAATAGGAAATAGAGTGGTGTGTGAGTTTAAATGATTAAGCAAAGGGGAAGAAGTTAAGGGTAGTAGGGGGGGTGAGGGTATGGGTATGGGGGGATGGGGCATGGGTAAGCTAGGTGAAAAAATGTTAGTGTACAAGGGAAATAGATACCGATCTGAGCTGAGTGCACGAAAATAATTTAATTGTGATATTATAGTTACTATTAAACAGTAAATGTAACATTATATCAAATACTATGCAAAATCACAGAAATAATACTTTTTCAGTATGTGAATTCAGTGAAAGGTGACAAGTCTGTCACGAAACAGACAAAGTTTGTAGAGCAACGCATGTTGCAAGCAAGTCGGGTCAGCTTCTCTTAGGACAACTGAACGACCGATTAAACAACCCACGTGGGTGTAAGTTATACTTAGACATAAAGATTCCTGGAGGAAAAGCGGTCAGAACCTCACCATATTTTCAGGTTGAAGAGAGTACTGCAGGGACGATCACATATGCGGCAAAAATATTACGCAAATTGGGCATCCCAACCTGTTGGGAAATGCCAGCGCTAAGTCACATAGAGTCGTAAAAACATTGCCCGCATCACGGGCGCCGGATCGCAGCTGGGCGATAAGAGTGTGTAGTGTACGGCTGCGCACTCGCCGACTCTACGGTCGATCTCGCCTGGACTGACATCGTCCTCGGGTGCCGAGTGGTTGAGGCCGGGTCTTTACCATGCCACATGCCTGCCTTCTCTACCACGGAACAAAGGACGTGGGGAACTCTGCAATGCTGCCATTGACTTGGATGAGACGTCCCGGGCTCCGCTTCCACCAACGAGGCGGGCAGTGTTGAGAAATATTATGAACATGGTTATAAAAATAACCAACGAACGTATTTTTAACCAAGGCTCGTTACTTGGATGGTGTTGAAGTCTCCGAGAAAAATAAAAGATTTATTAATTTCCCAAGTCCCATACCGTAAATTGTACATTCCCAGTTTTTTCCTATGTATACTTTCCTTCCAAAGTGTCACAATAGCCCCTGAAGGGAGTAATGGTCGTTTGATAGTGTTTTTCTCTCCCTCTCTTTTCACGGTTGTTTGGGTCGTTGGCTTGTTTGGACTGCCGGACTATCGGGTTGGTAGTCCAACTCTTATTTTGCATATTTTCTTCTTTTCGCGCCATGCCTGGGGCATGGCCTGAGGGTCTTTTTCTGGTATAAATACCCCTAGTTTTGTGAGGGAAGACAGTTCGGTCCTGACTTCTGTGTGTACTGTGGTCCCGTTCTCGGTGTGCTCGCTTTGGATTTACTTTGTGGATTTACCTCGCTTCACGCCAGGATTTGCCGAGATTGTCTCCGCAAAGCTAAGTATTCTTTTATTGGTTGTGTGTAGGAGACACCTGGTCTCTTTTGGACTTTGGCGTGTGACAAGCTTCATCACCATCTGTGGGGTGCACTCTTTCACTGTCCCAAAGCGGCACTTGGTGAACTCAAAGTGTGAGTATAAAAGGACCACTTCACACAGAAGGAACACTGCTTGAGGATCCGTACCTCCAGTGTGCCATTCCTTGATTTTAAACTAAGTCAATACTTAGTTTCCTTCCCTCAGCTCGAGGATCCGTACCTCCTGGGAGGAAGGTTTATTTCAATAATCTCGCCCATAATAATTTTCTGGGCCTTTTTTACTTTTTACTTTCTTTACTTTGTTTCGATTTGTTGTCTTGATACCTGCCCGACCTTGTGGGTGTCAGGCAGCCCCGTGATTTGTGGTCCCCTGTGGTGTTATATTATGTTATTTGGCCTTCGACGCTAAATTATTTTTCTATTTGTTTACAAAAGTGTTTTATTCAGAGTTTATCAGCACTAGTTTATTTTTTTTTTTTTTTTTTTTTTTTTTACGTTAATCTCCATTTTGGGTTGGAGATTAACTTGCTCATATCAGAGATTGGTATGTGTTCGTGCTAAAACACTGTTTAAAAACTTATGGAGTTGGGACCCACTTAGGGTGAAATACATTGAGTCATTTTTGAGTCTATCTGGTGTGTTTTTTTCACGTGCATCACCCCCGCGGGTGATAAATTGGTGATGAAACGCATCTATAACCATTTCCCATGACTGAATTCCTGTAGACCTCCCTAATGATGCGATTTGCTCAATAAATAAATATCATACTATCGTGAGCTTTCACTCGGTCCCAGTCAAATAAACAAATATATTTTACATCTTAAGTTCTGGGTTTAGACTAAGGCTGAATGCTGAAACTTACTTGGGCTCGGGTCTCCTTAAAAGCACATTGCTGTTACTCTATCTCGCAACCCCTGAAAGGCTGTAAGAAGGCTAGATGAATCGGAGTATATTAAGCTGATACTCTAGAACAGACCATAACTTTTTCTATACCTGGGTTCCCACTTCCAGCAGGTGGATGCTCAAACTGAAGGGAAGAAGGAGAATTTTATGATCTTGCGTTTTTCTTCCAAACACGTCCACGCAGACCTCCCGCCTACGCTATCTCCCTTTTCACATATACACACTTACCCTCCAACATTCAGCACATTTCAAACCTGTATTTCCTTCCAACCCTTCCCTTTCATACAACATTCCACACCCCCATACACAACACACACGGTTCCCGAACCACTAATCGGGTGGTGGCAGCGTGCCGTAGGCCTGGAATCTTACATCTGTTCACTGCAGACGAATCTTTTCCTTAATAAAATCTATATTCTCGGTTGAGCCCGAACTCAACCAGACATAGTGAATTCTACTGGGTCTACGCCCCGCTACAGAGTGCATCTGGGCACGTATTAAGGACAACATTCGACTTAATACTAATTACATGTCGTGGAGTCGTCACCAAGGATCATGTAATAAAGATGAAATGTCATAAAGGTTGTGAAAATGAGAGGAAAGATGGAAAATCGTTAGGATGCCCGAAGCAATTTCACATGAATAGATGAATTATGAAAATCACGAACAATATGAAATCGATAAAATAGAAATAATATTTAACATTGAGAGATAATTGAAATAAAAATTAAAAACAATAAAAAAAATTTATATATTTCAGGTTGTGGGCGAAGTCAGATGGCAATCATAGTTGACAATTTTATCTGAGTGAGATCGAAGTCAGGTTCAATTGCAACTTTGATAGTGCTACAGAAAATAGCAGAAGCTAGTAATAAGAAATAAATGTGTGAAAACGAAACACATTGTCATTGAAAAATTAAATAATCGAAACACTAATGAATATAATTTTTCATAAGTATCACATTAATAATCTAAGAAAGAATAACTAAATGTATATATATATATATATATATATATATATATATATATATATATATATATATATATATATAAAAATGTATATCAGTATAAATAAATTGTACAATATGAAAAAAAATGTCGATAACGAAAAGGAAATTAATAATTCAAGTTATCAAAATTCCAAATTATTTGAAAAAGAAATAATGAAAAATAAAATGAAATAAACTTGAAAAAAAGAAAAAAAAGCAGTTGCATGAAGTATTTCACACACAGGTCAAAAGAGGGGAGAATAATGTCATCACTTGACATGACCTGACCTGAATTGACCTGGGGTACTAAATGTTAATGAACCATAATTAAAATAAACGAGTAAAACATTTGTACACATAAAACTTATTTACTGTATTTGTAATATGAAAAATGCGAATAAAACAAAACACATCATACGTGTAAATGTATACAAGAACAAGAAAAGAAAAAGATCTAATATTTAGAAATTAACAACCAAGATGACGAATTGATAATGAACTCACGGATAAAAAAGGTTAGGGGGACAGGTCACGTGTGGTCAAAATTTGGTCTTGAAAGGCAAGTGTGAAGACAGCCGACAATCATACTTACAAAAAACAACTTACTTATATTAATTAATATGTTTAACTGAAATTAACTTTTAAACAAATATCACGACACAAGAATATTAAAATGCTAGTGACCTTAAGAGATATATTGAAAGTAAGTAGAGAGGGAGAGGAAAATGTGGAAAGAGGGGGTTTAAGGAGAAGGAAAGTTAGGAGCAAGGGTAGGTTCTCTCTCTCTCTCTCTCTCTCTCTCTCTCTCTCTCTCTCTCTCTCTCTCTCACACACACACTCTCTCTCTCTCTCACACACACACTCTCTCTCTCTCTCTCACACACACACTCTCTCTCTCTCTCTCCTCTCTCTCTCTCTCTCTCTCTCTCTCTCTCTCTCTCTCTCTCTCTCTCACACACACACACACACACACACACTCTCTCTCTCTCACGCACTCTCTTTCTCTCTCATATTCTCTCTCTCACACACACACTCTCTCTCTCTCATATTCTCTCTCTCTCTCTTAGCCTTCGGGCTAGTACAGTGGTAACGTGTGGGCTTCTCATCCGAGGGGTCGGCGGTTCGCGTCCCGCCCAGACGCAAGAAGTTGCAACTGTCGCCTGGAGTTTACTGCTGTGGCTGGGCACCACGGTGGGTAAGGACTCGGTTCAACCGAGTCAGCACCAGCTGACACACGTGAGCAAAATCAAACAGACAGTATATGACACCAAGAATATCCATTGTAACAAATGGAATCAAACCAAACTTTAACTTTAACTCTCTCTCTCTCTCTCTCATATTCTCTCTTTCTCTCTCTCATATTCTCTCTTTCATATTTCTCTCTCTCTCTCTCTCTCTCTCTCTCTCTTTCTCTCCCTCTCTTATTCTCTCCTTATCTCTCTCTCTCCCTCTCTGTAACGGGCTCAGAACTCTATTACAATGGCTATCAGGGGTAGTGATATTGGTATTACGGCTTGACTCTAAGGGAACACACGAGACGATGTCTTTGGGTAAAGTGGTGAGTGCGGGGTCACGTGTTGGGTCAACCCGCCCTGAGGGCGAAGGCTGGGCCGACCTTACCACGTCGGGTGAATAAGCTGGGTCACCTTTGGGCACAAGAAGTGAATGAGAACCGAACACGTGGCATGGAAAAAATAATGGAACATCTACAGAAAGTATCGTGGGAGCGAGGTGAGGTCACCGGCTCTTTCTGTTAATGACCCTCCATACACCCTCCATATTGTTCGGCCACCTACTCACGCCTCGCCCTCGAGGCGCCTTAGATCTACCTCAAAGGTGACCTAACTTTGACTAGTCATCTCGTTCTCGCGTGCGTTGTTCTTGATGCATCTTCGTGGCTGTTCATCCCTGTTGTCCTCTTCTTCCTGGTCCTTGGTATAATCCATACGTCCTCGACGTCCACACGTCCTCGAAGATCTCACACAGGTCCTCCTTGACTTGGATTCGTCTAGACTTCCTCGTAGTCCTCGTCCAGGCCTAACTCGGCGGCGTCCTCGTCCACACGTCCTTCACAGATCTCGTTCAGGTCCTTCTCGGCTGCATGCTCGTCCACACGTCCTCATAATCTTCGTCTGGATCTACGGGCGTCCAGGCAGGGGCGTCCTCTTCAGCATCTCAGGGCGGCTGATACCTGCACTGACGAGCTCCTAGAGTTGACTGGATCTGTGGGCGTCCAGGCAGCGCCCACCTACAGCATCCTGGGGCGACTAGTAACTGCGCTGGTGAGTTCGTGGCCCTTCACTGGATCTATGGGCAGGCGGCGCCCTTCCACTCTATCCTGGGGCGGTTTAATACCTACTCCAACGAATCATCCTGGTCCGTAGGCCTATGGCGATCTTTTGGTGACGTCCTTCCCACAGCATCATAAGGTGACAGGTTCTGCAGCAGGGTCCTCCTTCGGTGCCGTATCGGTTATCGTCGGTCCGACTGCTATATATAGTTGGGGAACCAGACCATACACGTAAGGGCCAGATAGTAAGGGGAAAAAAAAGAAAGGCAACAGAGAGAGGGGGTGTTTAAGTACCACTCGCCAGTTATTTATTCAAGTTTGCAGTGTTTAATATTCGTTTTTCTTTTTACTTTATTTCCATCTTTTTTTTCGTTTTGTGTTTTATATCACAAAGATAAAGAAGAAAATAAAAGAGGGAGATGTCAGTAGTTATCCGCACGGACCAGGCTTGAACTACCAACCGTCTCTGATAAATATAAGAGTAGATAAAGGAAACGACAACAGCAATCCACAAGGATTTACTTGAACCAGTTGTCATCACACACAGAAGAAATAAATGTAAAATCATGTATGAATCACTCGTCACGACTGACAAAATCGCGGGCAAAGAGATACATCATAGATTATGCCGGCAACTACGACAGCAACCAAACCCTATTAATGAAAAGTTTTCAGTGTCTTTTATTCTGCATGGATGAGTGAGTGAGTGAGTGAGTAAGTGTGTATGTGTGTGAGCGACAGCTAGGGTGAATGAGTGTGAAAGTGACCTCACACAGAAAATGTATTACAAACACGAAGATTAACATTCAATATAACAAAACTGGGATAAATTAGCTATACTAGCTATATAAAATTATTTCCACACTGAATTCAACATTTAATGTTATGCGACAGATTTTACTCATTAATGCATGATGACATGAAAAAAATATTTGCAAGCTTCCTAGTTATGCATGTTAGACTTCATCAACTGGGGGATCCTTTACCCAAAATGCCATGCACTGAAGCGAACCGAGCCAGGAAAATCTATAAATAATCTGCTCTCTTCTGCGTATCTATGATGGGCGCTCGTGACATTCCCTACGGGAATCTAACTACACAAATCACATGATCTCTTGGGAATTACCCAAAACATGCAAGCGACTTCTAGAGGGTGAGAAGGGTGTGATTAATAAGTGAATAATTATTCTAGCTTAAACCCTAGTACTACATTAATTAATGGACGTAAATGCGGGTCACACCAACTCAAAAGTTGCCACTCGTATGAATAACCTTGGTTTTACCTGTACCTACTATCGAATGGAGGTCTATTAGGCGATTTACGCAATGCCAGGGTATATTGGGCAATCCTGTGCACTATGATATGGGGGGAGATCCTATCCTATATTCAAGATAATAAATTTATATAAAATCCCGTTACAAGCTCGTTCTAGCGCCGATAGAACGTGTCACCACTGAGCAATGTAACGGTGCTACGGTTAATCCCCAAGGTGTCAACAAAACAACAACAACCAAATTACAGGAAAAACGAGTGGTCATCTCATGACCTTCCTGCATCCTGATCGACTGGAAGTGAAAGTGAGGCCAGGTCAAGATGGGAAAAATAAGCAGTCATCTATTGACCCGTTCCAACCGACTGTAAGAGAAAGAAAATGCGGTCAGGTCAAGATGGGAAAACATGAGAGGAGATATAAATGATATGATTGGTATTCATGATGAAGATAAAATCACAAACACGTTAAATTCGTTGCAGTTGAAACAATATCTCTAATAACTGAGAAATATTAATTAACTAATTAACTAACGAACGATATTCATGTTTGTTGACCACATGCCATGATCACATGGTAATGCAATCTGAGATCAGAAGAATAGTGTGAGAATGTGCCATTTGCTGTCACTTGACTTTTTTACCCAACAACACCATCGGTTTAATCCATTTATGGGAGAAGAAGGAAGGGAAAAGAAATAAAGAGGCCCAAAACGTGTACTCACGTGGTTTTGTAGACATGTCTTTGGGAACAGTCGAGTGTTTTTTCCGGAGGTGATGTGTTCATGTTGCAAGCACAAAGGATGCAACAGCTCTGCTGCTTCCAGTTGTAACGGACTGTTGGTAAACAGTAGTGGTAGTCAACGTACTTACGACTCACAACATAGTATGGGGGTGAACACATGCTACGACTCGACTTAGGGTAAGCGGTGACCGCTGAACATGAACTGAATAAGCTGGGCCACCTTTGGGCACAAGAAGTGAGTGAGGACCGGACACGTGGTATTCTCTCATATTCATATCATATTCTCTCTCTCTCTCCCTCTCTCATATTCTTTCTCTCTCATATTCTCTCTCTCTCTCCCTCTCTCATATTCTTTCTCTCTCATATTCTCTCTCTCTCTCTCAAATTCACTCTCTCTCTCTCTCAAATTCGCTCTCTCTCTCTCTCTCTCATATTCTCTCATGTTCTCTCTCTCTTTCTCATATTCTCTCTATCTCTCATATTCTCTCTCTTTCATATTCTCTCTCTCTCACATTTTTTTTCGTAGCAGCAATTACTCGTGATATTTATGAAAGGGCAAATTTATCAGCACATTTCAGGGGGATGTAATGGGCTGCTCATCAGGGCCTACTGTTAACATGGTGCTTATAACCCGAACTCATCTCCTAATATTTTGTTGTTCAAAGACTTGTCTGTTGGATAATTGCTAGAGCCTCTTCAGGATCGCTTGCAGTAATTTTACACTAAACATACCCTTCCCCTCGAAGGCCATGTGTGGTGTATCCTTGATATCATGTGTCAAGTAATTTTCGGCTCTGATGTATTATCATGGGATTAGGGGGCATACCCCTGCCAACTTCGGCTAGTCTGTCAGCAAGCTCATTCCCTCTGATCCCTATGTGGCTGGGAACGCAGTTTATGATAATTCTTCTACCCTGTGCAAGAATCCTCTGTGCCAGTGTGAGAATGGTAGTCAGAAAGTAGATATTGTCAGTGGGTGAGTGCTGCTGAAGACAGTCGATGGCTCCTTTGGAGTCTGTATGTATGACCACGTGTCCTTCCCTCACGGACGCGTGGTTCAGTGCTCTCATGATAGCAACTGCCTCTGCTTGTAGCGAGTAGGCGTTGTCTGTAACCCTCATGGATATTGTGGCATCCCTTGCTGTGATGCCGGCGCCTGCAGTGTGGGTCAAGGGATCGATCCATCCGTGTAATATGTTCTGCTACCCAGAGGAGTGATGGTTGCAATGACCCTCTGGGTTTCTGCCTTTAGGCTAGGCGTACAATATTCATTCTTTTTGCTTGCCAGTCTCATGACCGAGAACTCTATCGAGGTTTGTGCCCACGGCGGAGCTTCGACAAAGTCAGGGTGGGGTGAGTTCATGCCCTTGGCAAGAAGCGGTTCTTTGAGCTGATGGCGTATTAACACCCTGGCTGTGTGAGACAGCCAGGAGTTGTTTGCAAACAGCTCGTTATCTTGTTCTAGGCGTCTGACTATTTTATGTATTGTATTCCTGGGAGCCTGGATGACCTTTGATAAAAACTGTGTTGCCATTAGATCGATTCGTGAGGCCAAGGGGAGAAGGTTTGCCTCCACTAGGAGGTTGAGGACCTTCGCCCACCTTGGGGCACCCAGAATGACCCTGGCGGTGTGAGCAGTCAAATGTGACCGACAGGTCTGTTTTATGACACTCCTTTGGGCAGTCTGTTGAGCAGGTAAAGATGTGTGTATCCTTCCTTGTGGTTATCCCATAAACGCAATAGTATTGGGAAGGTACATGATCTCCAATGCTTTGAATTATCTCTAATTCGCGACGACGAGTAGGGAATAGAGCTCCAGTAGCCACTCTTGACTCTTGTGTTAAGAGATGAGATGGGGAGTGGGACGTGTGGACGTCGGAGCTGTGTGCTCGCCACAGGGGGGCTAGGAAAATTGCATTAAAAGTGGTAATCTTGAGACAATGATATATGCTTCAAAGGGTAGGAGGAGGTCCTCAAGCTTGATGGCTACAGATTACCAGGTTCACAGGTGAACAATGAGCCGTGGAACGTAAAACATGCAGCGTGTCAGCGGGCTGCTTGGCCAGCCATAGTG
>NC_051420.1:32328190-32330690 GCF_015228065.2 Penaeus monodon | reverse complement strand
ACCGCAGGGATTTTCATGAGCACCCATCACAGATACGCAGAAAAGAGCAGGTTATCTATAAATTTTCCTGGCTTCAGTGTATGACGTTTGCTTCAGTGTATGGCATTTTGGGTATAGGATCCCCATGACGATAAAGTCTAACATGCATAGCTAAACATGTACCTGGGCAGTTCATATTTCCTGACCCTGAGAAGATTTGCTTGCTAAAAAGCCATTCATTAATGTGTACATTCAGTCCCATATCATTAAATGTTGAATTCAATGTGGTAGTGAAATGATTTTATATAGCTAGCATTGCTAAGTTACCTCAGTTTTGTTATAGTGAACATTAATATTCATGTTTGTAATTCATTCTCTGTGTGAGGTCACTCTCACTCACTCACTCATTCACGCAGAACAAAAGACACTGAAACCTTTCCATTAATAGGGTTTGTTGCTGTCTTAGTGCTGGCGTAAAGATCTATGATGTATCTCTTTAGCCCGCAATTTTGTCAGTCGTGACGAGTGATTCGTACATGATGTGCAAATTACATTTATTTCTTCTCTGTGTGACGACAATTGGTTCAAGTAAATCCTTGCGGATTGTCGATGTCGTTTCCCTTATCTACTCTCATATCTATTAGGGACGTTGGTAGTTCAAGCTAGGTCCATGCGGATCGCTACTGACATCTCCCTCTCCCATTTTTTCCTTATCTTGTGAAAATAAAACACAAAAAGTAAAAAAAGATGAAGATGAATTTAAAAACGAACATTAAAAAACGCAAATTTATATAGATAACGGCTAGTGGTACTTAACACCCCCTCTTCTCTTTTTCTCTTACTTCTGGCCCTTACGTGTATGATCTGGTTCCCCGACTATATATTGCAGTCGGTCCGACGATAACCGACACGGCACCGAAGGAGGACCCCGCTGCAGAACCGGTCACCTTCAGGATGCTGTGGGAAGGACGTCACCAGAAGATCGCCATAGGCCTGCGGACCAGGATGTTCGTCAGAGCAGGTGTTAAATTAAAAAACGCAAATTTATATAAATAACGGCTAGTGGTACTTAACACCCCCTCTTCTCTTTTTCTCTTACTTCTGGCCCTTATGTGTACGATCTGGTTCCCTGACTATATATTGCAGTCGGTCCGACGATAACCAACACGGCACCGAAGGAGGACCCCGCTGCAGAACTGGTCACCCTAGGATGCTGTGGGAAGGACGTCACCAGACGATCGCCATAGGCCTGCGGACCAGGATGTTCGTCAGAGCAGGTGTTAAGCCGCCCCATGAGTGGATGGGTGCTGCCTGCCAAGATGCGCGTAGATCCAGCGAAGAACCAGGAACTCGCCAGCTCAGGTACCAATCACCCCAGGTTGCTGTGGATGGGCGATGCCTGGCGGACGCCCGCAGATCCATTCAACTCCAGGAGCTCATTATCACAGGTATCAGCCGCCTGATATGCCGCCCCCCCTGCCCTACGCCGTAGATCCAGATGAAGATTATGAGGACGTGAGGATGAGCATGCCGCTGTGAAGGACCTGGACGAGATCTGTGAGGACGTGTAGACGAGGACGCCGCCGAGTTAAGCCTGAGCGATGACTACGAGGAAGTCTAGACGAATCTGAAGTCAACGAGGACCTGTGCGAGACTTTCGAGGACGTGTGGACGTCGAGGACGGACAGATTACACCGAGGACCAGGAAGAAGAAGACGACAGGGACCAGCAGCCACGAAGATGTACCAGGACAACGCACGCGAGAACGAGTCGACCAGCCAAGAGGCAAATCTAAGGCGCCTCGAGGGCGAGGCACAAGTAGGTGGCCGAGCAATATGGCATATACATAAAGTCTATTTCTGCTGCCAACAGACCACATGGTTGTTTACTACGTGGCTCCAAATCCCAAAAAAGAACCATTCACTCAGCGAAGGCGTAGAAGACGATATTATCTGACGTCGCCTGACCCGACAGTTCGTTGCCAGCGTCCAGTGTGGTAAGATCGGCCTAGCCCTCCCCTTCCGGGCAGGTTGACCTGACGTGACCCGCGTTACCCCCAGACATCGTCTCGTGTGTTCCCATACTGTGTGTTGAACTCTAAGCAATAAAGAATGAAGCCGTTATACCAGTATCACTACCCCTGCAAAGCAATTGTACTAAGGTTCATAGCCTTTTACAGTGTGTGTGTGCGTGAGTGTGTGAGTGTGTTTGTCTATATGTGTGTGTGTGTCTATATGTGTATGTGTGTGTGTCTATATGTGTGTGTGTGTGTATGTGTGTGTGTGTGTATGTGTGTGTGTATGTCTCTGTGTGTGTGTGTGTGTGTGTCTCTGTGTGTGTGTGTATAATTCTTTCTGTTGTCCGGCTCTGTCCCAGTGTTTGTTTAAAATTACTAAGGATTTTTTTTCTCGCTGTACCTCGAGCTTGCCTTGCTTTTGTTTTAACTCTTGGGCTAAGTTTTTCTAATGTATCTTTACGGATTGCATGTCCGAGGAACTTGAGTTGTCGCGTTCGAACCAAT
>NC_051420.1:32320690-32323190 GCF_015228065.2 Penaeus monodon | reverse complement strand
AACTAAACCCGATTAATGAAAAGTTTCAGTGTCTTTTATTCGCATGGATTGAGAGTGAGTGTTAGTGAGTAAGTGTGTAGTGTGTGAGCGACAGCTAGGGTGAATGAGTGTGAAAGTGACCTCACACAGAAAATGTATACAAACACGAAAGATAACATTAAATATAACAAACTGGGATAAATAGCTATATAGCTATATAAAATTATTTCCACACGAATCAACATTTAATGTTATGCGACAGATTTACTCATAATGCATATATGACATGAAAAAAATATTGCAAGCTTCCTTAGTTATGCATGTTAGACTAATCAAACTGGGGGATCTTTACCCAAAATGCCATGCACTGAAAGCGAAACCGAGCAAGGAAAATTCTATAAATAATCTGCTCTCTTGCGTATCTAATGATGGGCGCTCGGGACATTCCCTACGGGAATCTAACTACACAAATCACATGATCTCTTGGGATTACCCAAAACATGCAAAGCGACTTCTAGAGGGTGGAGAAGGGTGGATTATAAGTGAAAATTATTTAGCTTAACTAGTACTACATTAATTAATGGACGTAAATGAGGGTCACACAACTCAAAAGTTGGCACTCGTATGAATAACTCTTGGTTTACCTGTACCTACTATCGAATGGAGGTCTATTAGGCGATTTACGCAATGCCAGGGTATATTGGGCACCTGTGCACTATGATATGGGGGGAGATCCTATCCTATAATTCAAGATAATAACAATTTATATAAAAATCCGTAAGCTGTTAGCGCCGATAGAACGGTCACCACTGAGCAATGTAACGGGGCTACGGTTAATCCCAAAGGTTGTCAACAAAACAACAACCAAATTACAGGAAAAACGAGTGGTCATCTATGACCTTCCTGCATCCTGATCGACGGAATGAAAGTGAGGCCAGGTCAAGAGGGAAAATAAGCAGTCATCTATTGGACCGTTCCAACCGACTGTAAGAGAAAGAAAATGGCGGTCAGGTCAAAGATGGGAAAACATGAGAGGAGAGATAAATGATATGATTGGTATTCATGATGAAGATAAAATCACAAACACGTTAAATCGTTGCAGTTGAAAAATATCCTAATAACTGAGAACTATTAATTAACTAAGTAACATAACGAACGATATTCATGTTTTGTTGACCACATGCCATGATCACATGGTAATGCAATCTGAGATCAGAAAGAATAGGTGTGAGAAGTGCCATTTGCTGTCCTTGACTTTTTTACCCCAACAACACCATCGGTTTAATCCATTTATGGGAGAAGAAGAGGGAAAAGAAATAAGAGGGCCCACAACGTGTACTCAGTGGTTTTGTAGACAGTCTTTGGGAAACAAGTCGAGTGTTTTTTCCGGAGGTGATGTGTTCATTTGCAAGCAAAAGGATGCAACAGCTCTGCTGCTTCCAGTTGTACGGACTGTTGGTAAACAGTCAGTGTTAGTCAACGTACTTACGACTCACAACATAGTATGGGGGGGAACAACATGCTACGACTCGACTTTAGGGTAAGCGGTGTGACCGCTGAACATGAACTGAATAAGCTGGCCACTTTGGGCACAAGAAGTGAGTGAGGACCGGACACGTGGTATTGCTCATATTCATATCATATTCGCTCCTCTCTCCCCTCTCATATTCTTTCTCTCTCATATTCTCTATCTCTCTTTCCCTCTCTCAATTTTCCTCTATCATATCTCTCTCTCTCTCCCTCTCTCATTTCTTCTCTCTCATATTCTCTTCTCTCTCTCAAATTCACTCTCTTCTCTCTCTCAAAATTCGCTCTCTTCTCGCTCTCTCGAATATTCTTCATGTTCTCCTCTCTTTTCATATTTCTCTATCTCTCACTATTCTCTCTCTTCATAGTCTCTTCTCTCTTCACATTTTTTTTTCGTAGCACAATTAATCGTGATTATTTATGAAAGGGCAAATTTATCAGCAACATTTCAGGGGGAGTAATGGGCTGCTTCATCAAGGGCCTATGTTAACTGGTGCTTATAACCCGAAAACTCATCTCCTAATATTTTGTTGTTCAAAGACTGTGTCTGTTGGATAATTGCTAGAGCCTCTCAGGATCGCTGCGTAATTTTTACACTAAAAATTACCCTTCCCTCGAAGGCCATGGGGGTGTATCCTTGATATTCATGTGTCAAAGTAATTTTCGGCCTCTGATGTATTATCATGGGATTAGGGGGCATACCCCTGCCAAACTTCGCTAGTCTTGTCAGCACGCTCATTCCTCTGATCCCTATGTGGCTGGGAACGCAGTTTATGTAATCTTCTACCCGTGCAGAATCCTCTGTGCCAGGTGAGAATGGTAGTTTAATCAGAAGTAGATATTGTCAGTCGGGTGAGTGCGCTGAAGACAGTCGATGCTCTTTGGAGTCTGGATGTATGACCACGTGTCATTCCCTCACGGAGCGTGGTGCAGTGCTCCATGATAGCAACTGCCTCTGCTTGTAGCGAGTAGGGTTGTCTGAACCCTATGGATA
>NC_051420.1:32305690-32315690 GCF_015228065.2 Penaeus monodon | reverse complement strand
CAGGTCCAGTATGGTAAGGTCGGCCTAGCTCTCCCCATCGGGCAGGGTTTAACCTGGACACGTGACCCGGGTGATTCCCAGACTCGTTTTTGTGCGGTTCCCATACTGTGTGTTGAACAATAAAGAGTGAAGCCGGTATACCAAATATCACTCTTACCCTGCAAAGCATTGTACTAAGGTCATAGCCTTTTTACAATCTGGGTGGCAGCGGGGCCGCTGTTTCTTTGCTCACCAGCACGAACACCTCTGAAGAAAGAAGGAAAAACGCTCGACTGCTCCAAGAAATGTCTAAAAAAAAAACCACGTAAGTACACGTTTGGGCCTCCCTCTCGTTCTTTTTTGCTTTTCCCTTTCTTCTCTCCATAAATGTGTTAAGCTTGGTTTTTGTTGGTAAAAGTGCTAAGTGGACAGCAAATGGCACATTCTTCACACTGTTCTTTTGACCTCAAATTGCATTACCGTGTGATTGCAGTATGTGGTCAACAAAACATGAATATTATTTCATTAGTTAAATAGTTAATAATTTCTCTAGTTTTTGGAGATTTGTGTTGTTTCTAATACAAACAAATCAAACACGCTCGTGATTTTATCTTATCACGAACATTTATCCATTTTATCTCGTTCCTCCCCCTCCCCCGACCCGACCTCGCTTTCTCTTTCCCGGTTGGTGGCGACGTGGAGAGGGTCAAGATATTTTTGTTGTTTTTGTTAACAACCTAGGGGATTAACCTGTAGCACGATGTACCATTGCTATTGGTGCATTTTCTATCGGCGTTAGAAACGGAGCTTGAAACGCAATTCATATAGATTTATTATTTTGAATACAGATGGATCTCCCCCCATATATAGTGCAACAGACCCCCGGGGGTGCTTAAACACCCTAATAGTTCTAAGTTCTGACGCTTCGAAAAAGTAGGTACATGTAAACCGAAGTTATTCGCTCGATCAGCAGGGGCTTTCAGTCGGGTCACTTGCAGTTACGTCATTAAATAATGTAGGACTCGGGTTAAGCTAGAATAAATTATTCACTTATTAATCACACCTCTTGAAGTCCTTGCATTTTGGGTGATTTCCCAGGCAATCGTGTGATTCGCGGATAACCGCAGGGATTTCATGAGCACCCTCACAGATACGCAGAAAAGAGCAGGTTATCTATAAAATTTTCCTGGCTTCAGTGTATGGGACGTTTGCCTCAGTGTATGCATTTTGGGTCTAGATCCCCATGACGCATAAAGTTAACAGACATAAGCTAAAAATGTACCTGGGCAGTTCATATTTCCTGACCATGAGAAGATTGCTTGCAAAAAAGCCATCATTAATGTGTACATTCAGTCATATATTAATTGTTGAATTCATTGTGGTTAGTGAAAATGATTTTATATAGCTAGCATTGATAGTTACCTCAGTTTTGTTATAGTGAACATTAATATTCAGTTTGTAATTCATTCTCTGTGTGAGGTCACTACACTCACTCACTCATTCACGCAGAAACAAAAGACACTGAAACCTTTCCATTAATAGGGTTTGTTGCTGTCTTATGCTGCGTTAAAAGATCTTATGATGTATCTCTTTAGCCCGCAATTTTGTTCAGTCGTGACGAGTGATTCGTACATGATGTGCAAATACATTTATTTCTCTCTGTGTGACGACAATTGGTTCAAGTAAATCCTTGCGCGATTGTCGATGTCGTTTCCCTTATTACTCTCATATCTATTAGGACGTTGGTAGTTCAAGCTAGGTCCATGCGGATTCGCTACTGAATCTCCCTCTCCATTTTTTTCCTTATCTTGTGAAAATAAAACACAAAAAGTAAAAAAAGATGAAGATGAAGTTAAAAAACGAACCTTAAAAAAACGCGCAAATTTATATAAGATAACGGCTAGTGGTACTTAACACCCCCTCTTCTCTTTTTCTTTACTTGGCCTTACGTGTATGATATGGTTCCCCTGACGATATATTGCAGTCGGGCGACGATAACCGACCTGCCACCGAAGGAGGAACCCGCTGGCAGAACAGGTCACTTCAGGATTTGCTGTGGGAAGGAAGTCACCAGAAGATCGCCATAGGCCTGCGGACCAGGATGTTCGTCAGAGCAGGTGTTAAATTAAAAGACGCAAATATTTATATAAATAACGGCTATGGTACTTAACACCCCCTTCTCTTTTTCTCTACTTCTGGCCCTTATGTGTACGATCTGGTTCCCTGACTATATATTGCAGTCGTCCGACGATAACAACAGGCACCGAAGGAGGACCCGTGCAGAAACTGGTCACCTAGGATGCTGTGGGAAGGACGTCACCAGACGATCGCCATAGGCGCTGCGGACCAGGATGTTCGTCAGAGCAGTGTAAGCCGCCCCATGGTGGATGGGTGCTGCCTGCCATAGATGCGAGTAGATCCAGGCGAAGAACCAGGAAACTCGCCAGATCAGGTACCAATTCACCCAGGTTGCTGTGGATGGGCGATGCCTGGCGGGGACGCCCGCAGATCCCATTCAACTCCAGGAGCTCATTATCACAGTTATCAGCCGCCTGATATGCCGCCCCCCCTTGCCCTACGCCGTAGATCCAGATGAAGATTCGAGGACGTGAGGATGAGCATGCCGCTGGAAGGGACTGGAACGAGGATCTGTGAGGACGTGTAGACGAAGGGCGCCGCCGAGTTAAGCCTGATCCGATTGACTACGAGGAAGTCTAGAGCATCTGAAGTCAACGAGGACCTGTGCGAGACTTTCGAGGACGTGTGGACGCCGAGACGGGACAGATTACACCGAGGACCAGGAAGAAGAAGACGACAGGGACCAGCAGCCACGAAGATGTACCAGGGACAACGCACGCGAGAACGAGTCGGACCGCCAAGAGGCAAATCTAAGGGCGCCTCGAGGGCGAGGCACAAGTAGGTGTGACCGAGCAATATGGAATATACATAAAGTCTATTTCTGCTGCCACAGACCACAGGTTGTTTAATACGGCTCACTCCCAAAAAAGAACAATTCACGCAGCGAAGGCGTAGAAGACGATATTATCTGACGTCGCCTGACCCGACAGTTCGTTGCCAGCGTCCAGTGTGGTAAGATCGCATAGCCCTCCCCTTCCGGCAGGTTGACCTGACGTGACCCGCGTACCCCAGACATCGTCGTGTGTTCCCTAGTGTGTGTTGAACTCTAAAGCAATAAAGAATGAAAGCGTATCCAGTTTCACTACCCCTGCCAAAGCAATGTACTAAAGGTTCATAGCCTTTTTACAGTGGTGTGTGCGTGAGTGTGTGAGTGTGTTTGTCTATATGTGTGTGTGTGTTATATGTGTATGTGGGTGGTCTATTGTGCTGTGTGTGTGTATGGTGTGTGTGTGTATGTGGTGGTATCCCTGTGTGTGTGTGTGTGTGTGGTCTCGTGTGTGTGTGTATAATTCTTCTGTTGGTCTGGCCTGTCCCAGTGTTGTTAAAGTTACTAAGGATTTTTTTTCTCGCTGTACCCGAGCTTGCCTTGCTTCTGTTTAACTCTTGGGCTAAGTTTTTTCTAATGTATCTTTTACGGATTGCATGTCCGAGAACTTGAGTTGTCGCGTTCGAAACCAAGTCTAGAAGCTCGCGCCCTGTCCCGATTTTTTGAGGATCTCCCAAAGCCACACTTCTGTCAGCCTCTGTATTGCGCATCTTTCAGTCGTCTATGTCCAGACTCTCAACTATTAGAAGAGGCGACCACAGGAAGGTTTCATAATGAGTCTGGCTGGGATACTTTAAAACACCCGTCCGTTTACAAGGTGAGGGTATTGTAACCAAAGATTATATAAGTTATACACTTATATAGACGACATCGCACTTTCGACCTCCTTACTACGGGTAACACCCATACTCAAAAAAAGTTTTACAATATAGTAATCACATTATAAGGCCTGTGATTACAATGGTGAGTTAATTCACTGACTAACAAGAGAGGACAAGCGTTAGTCGCATTGACTAATCAGTGGTCAGCTGCTAGACGTACAACCAATGGAAAAAGTCGTGGCTGTTTTATGCCACGTTCCAACGGTTTATGAATAACTTTACTATGATTATACGAAATGGAAACCGTCTTAAGGCAAAAATTTAATGTTACTAAACATTTATTATTTCCTATATTTCTAAACAATGGTTTATGAAGTCTCACATTGACTTATTATTACACAAATTCTTTCGGAGCATCAGTAAAAAAAAAAAATGGAAGATTACCGTCATTGTGAATAATAATACAAAGCATTATTTTATTGGATATTTGGCATAAAAGGAGGTTGTTAGTTAAAACAAATCTAAGAAATCTGTAATATTGCAATAGCTGTTTATCAGGTCATGGAGAAGAAAACTAGTGGTTCCAATAACAGTGTCTTTCAAGCTTGCAATGCCTGGTCATGAAGATAAGCAGACCACCAAAACGTTTGTCATCTGTCAACTCAGTTTACATTCAACTTATATTTGATTAAAGATAACGATAAAAGTATGTAAAACAAAGCAGATTCCCGGTGTTACATATGGAAAATGCCTTTTATAATATTTTTTTGTATTGACCAAAGTAATCGGGATATATACCTTTACTATATCCGGTTTCAAACCTGCACGAGAGCCCAAGAACAGTTGTAACTTTCAAGGTATTAAACAATGGGACGTCATAACATGGCTAATTTTGTTTCGGAGTGAGTCCTTGAGGCATTGCCGATACTGTAACGGCTACGATGCGAGATTATAAAATGTGTGAGTACCAGATCCTGATTTTTATTTGCACTGAGAGCTTGCGGTCTGCAGGTCTGTATCATCTGCATAAAACTAAGATTGGTGATTATAACCCACTGATAACGATTCCCTCCTGAGCGATCTATATATATATATATATATATATATATATAGATAGATAGATATACTAATCTAGATATATATATATATATATATATAATTATAATATTCTATATATATATATATATATATATATATACATTATAGCTAATATTTTATTTATAATATATTATAGATATAGATAGAATATATATAATATATATATATATATAATATATATATCTATCGATATATCTATAATATAATAGTATTATAAGATATATTATGATATATTATTATATATCTCTATATATTATATATATATAAAACATATATAGATAATATAATATATATATATATATTCATATAATATTATATATATATATATATATATATATATATATTATATAATATTATATAGATATAATATACTATATAGATATATATTATTTATATATATATCTTATATATATATATATGATATATATATATTAGAGTATATATATATATATATATATATATATATAGTAATATATATATATATATATATATAATATAGATATATATATAGTATATATATATATATAGAGTATATATAATATCTAGATATATATATGTATATTATAGTAATATATATAAATATAATACCAAAATATCATATAGTATAGAATATATATAGATATTATTAAAATAATATATATTATATATATATAATCTATATATATATATATATATATATATATATATATTATATATAATATATATATATATAGAGACTATATATTATATATATCTATTAGATATATTATATTCTATATATATATATATAGTATATATATATATTTATAGAATATATAAAATATATATATAATATATATAGATTAACATATATATTAATATATATATTATATAGCTAGTATATAGAATATATATAGATAATATATATATATATAGATATATATATAGTATATATATAAATGTATATATATATATTATATATATATATATCTCTATATATAAGATATATAATATATATCTATATATATATATATATAATATAATATATATATATTATATATATAGCTCGTCAGGCGGAAATCGTTATCAAGTGGTTGTAGAATCAACAATCTTAGTTATTGCAGATGATACAGACCTGAAGGACCGCAAGCTCTCAGTGCAAATAAAAATCAGGACCTATGGATACTCAACACATTTGTAATCTCGCATCGAGCGTTACAGTATCGCACAAGGCCTCGGAAGGGACACAACTCGAAACAAAATTAGCCATGTTATGACGTCACACATTGTTAAATAACTGAAGTTTACAACTGTCTTAGGCTCTCGTGCAGTTTTGAAACCGGATAATAGTACGCGTATATACCCGATTACTTGGTCACAGAAAAAAATATTATAAAGGCCATTTTCCATATTTAACCACCGGGAAATCTTTTTGTGTTACATACTTTTTCGTTATCTTTAATCAAATATAAGTGAATGTAAAATTGCAGTTGACAGATGGACAAAACAGTTTTTTTGGGGTGGCTGGCTTATCTCAGGACCAGGCATGTGCAGCTTGAAAAGAAAATTTTATTTGGGAAACCACAGTTTCTCCTTCATGACCATGATAAACAGCTATTGCAATATTACCGATTTCTTAGATTTGTTTTACTAAACCTTCCTTTTATGCCCAAATATCAATCAAATAATGCTTTGATTATTATTCAATGATCGGGTAACTCTTCATTTTTTTTTTACCCTGATGCTTCCGAAAGAAAAGAAATTTGTGTACTAATAAGTCCAAATGTGAGACTTCATAAACCAGTGTTAGAAATATAGGAAAGAAATAATGTTTGGCTAAAATTAATGTTTTGCCTGAAGACGGTTGCCAGTTCGTATGAATCATAGTAAAGTATGCAGAAACCGTTGGAAGCGTGGCAATAAAACAGCCACGACTTTCCATTGGTGTTAGTCTAGCAGGCTGACCATGATATTCAATTCGACTAACGATTTTTCCTCTCTGGATCAGTGGATTAATAACATTGTATCACAGGCCTTTAATGTGATTTACTATATTGTAAACTTATTTTGAGTATGGGTGGTTTACCTGTAGTAAGGAGGTCGGAAAGTACGATGTCGTCTATATAAGTGATATAACTATATAGATCTTGGTTACCAAATACCACTAGACCTTGTAAACGGACGGGTTGGTAGTTTTAAGTATCCCAGCCAGACGTCATTAAAACCTTCAGTGTGTCGACTCTTCTATATAGTTGAGATTCCTGCGACAATGCACGACGAAAGATGGCGCAATACAGAGGCGGGAGAAGTGTGGCTTTGGGGAGACCTCAAAAAATCGGAAGGGACGCGAGGCTTCTAGAATTGGTGCGAACGCGACAACTCAATTTCCTCGGACATGCAATCCGTAAAGATACATTAGAAAAAACTTAGCCCAAGAGTTAAAACAGAAGCAAGGCAAGCTCGAGGTACAGCGAGAAAAAAAAACCTTATAATTTTAAACAAAACACTGGGACAGAGGCCGGAACAACAGAAAGAATTATAACACACACACACAGAGACACACACACACACACACACAGAGATATACACACACACATCCACACACACACACATACACAGACCACACCATATAGACACACCACACATACACATTATAGACAGAAACACACACTCATATAGACAAACACACTCACACACGCCACGCACACACCACACGTAAAAGGCTATAACATTAGTACAATTGCTTTGCAGGGGGTAGTGTACTTGGTATAACGGCTTCATTCTTTATTGCTTATAGTTTCAACACACCAGTATGGGAAAACACACGAGACGATGGTCTGGGGGTAACGCGGGTCAAGTCAGGGTCAACCCTGCCCGGAAGGGAGGGATAGGCCGATCTTACCCACTGGACGTGGCAACGAACTGTCGGCGGTCAGGCGAGTTGAGAAATATCGTCTTCTCGCCTTCGTGCGTGAATGTTTCTTTTTGGGATTTGGATGACACGTAGTAACAACCATGTGGTCTGTTGGCAGGGGGACAGCAGAAATAGACTTTATGTATATGCCATATTTCGGCCACTACTTGTGCCTCGCCCTCGAGCGCCTCCTTCTTAGATTTTCCTCTTGGTGGTCGACTCGTTCTCGCTGTGCGTTTCTTTGTCCTTGGTACATCTTCGTGGGGCTGCTGGTCCCTGTAGTCTTATCTTCCTGGTCCTTTTTTTTTTCGGTGTGTAATCTGTTCCGTCCTCGACGTCCACACCGTCCTCGAAAGTCTCGCACAGGTCTCGTTGACTTCAGATTCGTTAGGACTTCCTCGTAGTCATCGCTCAGGCTTTAATCGCGGCGTCCTCGTCTACACGTCGCACAGATCTCGTCCAGGTCCTTCCACAGCGGATGCTCATTCCTCACGTCCTCATTAATCTTCATCTGGATCTAAGGCGTAGGGCAGGGGGGGCGGCAGATCAGGCGGCCCTGATACCTGGATAATGAGCTCCTGGAGTTGAAATGGATCTGCGGGCGTCCGCCAGGCACGCCCATCAACAGCAACTGGGGTGGATTGGTACCTGAGCTGGCCGAGTTCCTGGTTCTCGCTGGTCTACGGCGCTCTTGGCGGCAGCACCCATCCCACTCCTGGGCGGCTTACACATGCTTGAGAACATCCTGGTCCGCAGGCCTATAGAGATCGTCTGGTGACATACTTCCCACAGCATCCTGGTTTAGGGTGACCAGGTTCTGCAGCGGGGTCCTCCTTCGGTGGCCCGTGTGTTGGTTTATCGTCGGACCGACTGCAAATCATAGTCAGGGAACCAGATCGTACAAATAAGGGCCAGAAGTAAGAGGCAAAAAGAGAAGGGGCGTTGTTAAGTACCACTAGCCGTTATTAATAAATTTTCGTTTTTTAATTTAACACCTGCTCTGACGAACATACTGTGTCGCAGGCCTATGGCGATCTTCTGTGGACGTCTTCCCAAAGGCTCCTGAAGTGACCGTCTGCAGCGGGGTCCTCCTTCGGTGCCGTGCTCGGGTATCGTCGGACCGACTGCAATATATAGCGGGGAAACCAGACATACACGTAGGCCAGAGTAAAGAGAGAAAAGAGAAGGGGGTGTGTTAAGTACCACTAGCCGTTATCTATATAAAATTTGCGTTTTTTAATGTCGTTTTTAAATTCATCTTACTTTTTTTACTTTTGTGTTTTTTTTCACAAGATAAGGAAAAAATGGGAAGAGGGAGATGTCAGTAGCGATCGATGGGACATATGCGTTGAACTTACCAACGTCCCTAATAGATAGGAGAGTAGATAAGCGGAAACGGACACGGGACAAATCCGCAAGGATTACTTGACCAATTGTGTCACACAGAGAAGAAATAAATGTAATTTGCACATCATGTACGAATCACGCGTCACGACTGACAAAATTGCGGGCTTCAAAGATATAATCATAGACTTTACGCCAGCACTAAGGACAGCAACAAACCCTATTTAATGGAAAGGTTCAGTGTTTTTGTTCTGCGTGAAATGAGTGAAGTGAGCAGTGAAGAGTGACCTCACACAGAGAGAATGAATTACAAACCTGAATATAAGTTCACTATAACAAATGAGTGTAACGTTAGCAATGTAGCTATATAAAATCATTTCACTTACCACATGGAATTCAACATTAATGATATGGGGAACTGAATGTACACAATAATGAAATGGCTTTTTTTAGCAAGCAAATCTTCTCAGGTGTCAGGAAAATGAATGCCCAGGTACATGTTTAGCTATGCATGTTAGACTTATAGTCATGGTTGGATCCTATTACCAAAATGCCATACACTGAAGCAAACGTCTACACTGAAGCCAGGAAAATTTATAGATAACCTTTGCTCTTTTTCTGCGTATCTGTGATGGGTGCTCATGAAAAATCCTGCGGTTATCCCACGAATCACAGATGCCTGGGAATCACCCAAAACATGCAAGCGACTTCAAAGCAGGGTGTGATTAAAAACGTGAATAATTATTCTAGCTTAAACCCTCAGTCCGACATTATAATGGACGTAACTGCGCGTGACACCGACTGAAAACTTGCTGATCGAGGCGGAAGAACTTCGGTTTACCTTTGTACATACTTTGCGAACGTCAGAACGTAGAACTATTAGGTGTTTTACGCAACCCCGGGGGTCGTGCACTATTAATA
>NC_051420.1:32285690-32300690 GCF_015228065.2 Penaeus monodon | reverse complement strand
GGCTGGCCCAAGCAGCCCGCTGACACGCTTGACATGTTGTTACGTTCCACGGTCATGTTCACCTGTGAACCTGGTAATCTGGCCATCAAGATGAGGACCTCCTCCTAACCCTTGGAAGCATAATATCATTGTCTCAAAGATTACCACTTTTAATGCAATTTTTCCTAGCCCCCCTGTGGCGAGCACACAGCTCGACGTCCACACGTCCACTTCCCATCTCATCTCTTAACACAAGAGTCAAGAGTGGGTTACTGGAGCTCTATTCCCTACTCTCGTCGCGAATTAGAGATAATTCAAAGCATTGGAGATCATGTAACCTTCCCAATACATTAGTTTATGGGATAAACCACAGGAAGGATACACACATCTGTACCTGCCTCAACAGACTGCCAAACCAGGAGTGTCATAAAACTAAAGACCTGTCGGTCCCATTGACTGCTCACACCGCAAGCGGTCATTATGGGTTTGCCACAAGGTGGGCGAAGGTCCTCAACCTCCTAGTGGAGGCAAACCTTTCCCCTTGGCCTCACGAATCGATTCTAATGGCAACACAGCAGTTTTATCAAAGGTCATCCAGGCTACAGGAATACAATACATAAATAGTCAGAGCCTAGAACAAGATAACGAGCTGTTGCAAACAACTCCTGGCTGTCTCCACACCGCCCAGGGTGGTAATACCGCCATCAGCTCAAAGAACCGCTTCTTGGCAAGGGCATGAACTAACCCCACCCTGACTTTGTCAAGCTCCGCCGTGGGCACAAACCTCGATAGAGTTTCTCGGTCATGAGACTGGCAGCAAAAAAGAATGAATATTGTACGCCTAGCCTAAAGAGAAGAAACCCAGAGGGTTCATCAAACCATCACTCTCTGGGGTAGCAGAAACATATTACACGGATGGACGATCCTTGACCCACACTGCAGGCGCCGGCATCACAGCAAGGGATGCCACACTAGACATGAGGGTTACAGACAACGCATACTCGCTACAAGCAGAGGCAGTTGCGAATGAGAGCACTGAACCAGCGTTCCGTGAGGGGAAGGACACGTGGTCATACATACAGGACTCCAAAGGAGCCATCGACTGTCTTCAGCAGCACTCACCCACTGACAATTTACTTTCTGACTACCATTCTCACATGGCACAGAGGGGATTCTTGCACAGGTAGAAGAATTATCATAAACTGCGTTCCAGCACATAGGGCTCAGAGGGAATGAGCTTGCTGACAGACTAGCCGAAGTTGGCAGGGGTATGCCCCCTAATCCAATGATAATACACAGAGCCGAAAATTATTGGACACATGATGATCAAGGATACACCCACACCATGGCCTTCGTAGGGGAAGGGTATGTTAGTGAAAATTATGCAAGCGATCTGCGAGGCTCTTAGCAATTATCCACAGACAAGTCTCTTGAACAACAAAAATTATAGGACGGATGAGGTTCGGGTTATAAGCACCATGTTAAAACAGTAGGCCCTGATGAGAGGCCCCATTACATCCCCCTGAAATGTGCTGATAAAATTTGCCCTTCATAAATATCACGAGTAATGGAGCGCTACGAAAAAAAATGTGAGAGAGATGAGGGGGGGGGATATTAAAGAGAGAAGAATATGAGAGATAGAGGAATCTGCGGGAAAGAGAGAGAGAAATGAGAGAATATGAGAGTGAGGAGGAGAGAGAGAGAGAGCGAGAGATATGAGAAAATGAGAAAGAATATGAGAGAGGGAGAGAGAGGAGAGAGAATAATGAGAGAAGAAAGGAATTATGGAGAGGGAGAGAGAGAGAGAATATGATATGATATGAGAGAATACCACGTGGCCGGTCCTCACTCCACTTCTTGTGCCCAAAGGTTGGCCCAGCTTATTCAGTTCATGTTCAGCGTGTCACCGCTTACCCTGAAGTCGAGCGTTAGACATGGTTCACCCCCATACTATGTTGTGAGTCGTAAGTACGTTGATACCATACTGTTTACCAAACAGTCCGTTCACAACTGGACAGCAGACAGAGCTGTTGTCACCTTTGTGCTTGCAACATGAACACATCACCTCCGGAAAAAAACACTCGACTGTTCCCAAAGACATGTTACAAAACCACGTGGAGTAACACGTTTTGGGCCTCTTTATTCTTTTACCTCCTTCTTTCTCCCCATAAATGGATTAAACCGTGGTGTTGTTGGGTATAAAAAAAGTCATAGTGACAGCAAATGGCACCATTCTCACACTATTCTTCTGATCTCAGATTCATTACCATGTGATCATGGCATTGTGCGTAACAAACATGAAATCGTTCGTAGTTAATAGTTAAATTAATATTTCCACCGTTATTAGAAGATATGGTTTTCAACTGCAACGAATTTAACGTGTTTGTGATTTTATCTTCATCATGAATACCAATCATAATCCTGGATATCTCCTCTCATGTTTTCCCATCTGACCTGACCGCATTTTCGTTTCTCTTACAGTCGGTTGGAACGGGTCAATAGATGACTGCCTTATTTTCCCATCCTGACCTGGCCTCACTTTCAACTTCCAGTCGATCAGATGCAGGAAGGTCATGAGATGACCACTCGTTTTTCCTGTAATTTGGTTGTTTTGTTTTGTTGACACCTTGGGGGATTAACCATAGCACCTTTACATTGCTCAGGTTTGACAGTTTATCGGAAATGGGAAACGGAGTTGTAACAGGATTTTTTTAAAAATTTTATTTTTTTTTGAGTATAGTGCAGGATTTCCCATTCTATGCACATAGTGCCGTTTATAACCCGGGGTTGCGCAAATTCCCTAATAAAATCTCCCCCCTTTTTTTGGGGAATTCGTTGTAGGAAACATGTAAAACCGAATTTAAATTTTTTTGATCAAAAAAACTTTCGATTTGGTGGGGCCCCGCAGTTACGTCCTTTTAATTAATGTAGGACAGTTTTAAAAGCTAAAAAATCATTTTTGGCTTATTAATCAAACCCTTCTCAACCCCCCAAAAAGTCGTTTCCCATTTTTTGGGGATATCCCAAGGGGACTGTTTTGGACGTGATAAGTTAAATACCCATAGTGAATGCACGAGACCCACCGGGATCACAGGAAAAGAGCAGGTTATTATAGTTTTTTCCGGCTGGTTTTTAAACTTCAATGTAGGGCATTTTGCGGTAGAGGATCCCCTCCCCCCGTCAATAAAGTCAACAGGGGGGCATAGTGACATGGCTACCTCAGTATTTCAAAATTTTGATGCCAAGAAAAATTTGTTTGCAAAAAAAGCTTAAAAAATTTTTTTTTCAGTGGGTAGTTGAAATAATTTATTGCTAGCATTGCAAATTTTATCTCATTTTTTGTAATACTGAACGTCAATTAAATGTTTATGTTTCCCTTCTCGTGTAAAGGCCCACTCCTATTTTCTCTTCTTTCACGCTCACTGTCACCCCCACACCCCACACACATCACACTTACTCACTCACCCACTAACCCAAACGCAGAACAAAAGACACTGAAACATTTTATTAAAAGGGGTTTGTTGCTGTCGTATTTGCCGGCATAAGAGCTAATTTTCCCTTTTTAGCCCCGCGATTTTTTTAGTCATGACGAGTGCCCCTCGTACTTTTATTTCATCTCGGTGTGAAAATTTGGGTTAAAGGGGTTAAAATCCCTTGCGGAAGCCATGTTTTTTCCCCTTATCTACTCTAAATATCTTTCAGAGGAGGGTTTGGTTTGGGTTCAATCAGGTCCATGGGGATTGTTACGGAGGGTTCTCCCTCTCCATTTTCTTCTTTATCTTTGTGATCTTGGGGAAATAAAACAAAAATTTTTTTTTTAAAAAAATTAAAAAAAATAGTTTAAAAAAACCAACTTAAAAAACCCGCAAAAAAATTTATAAACCCAGTTTTAGTGGTATTTAAAACACCCCCTCTCTCTTTTTACCTTTCTTTTTCTTCCTAATTTGGTTTTCCCCGTGTATGCTGGTTCCCCGATATATATAGCAGATGGCCCGGTGAAAACCGGGACAGGGGGCACCGAGGGGGGACCCGCGAAAAACCCGGTCCCCTTGGGGTTAAAAAAGGGCCCCCTGCGGACCAGGATGTCCCTCAGAGCAGGTTTAAGCCCCCCCCCAGGATAGAGGGGAAGGGACCCTAAAGCCCTTTAAAAATTTAGATTCAGCGAAGGCCCGGGAACTCGCTGCGAGGGTACCAGTCGCCCCAGGTGCTGTGGAGGGGGCCCCGCCTAGGGGGAAAGTATTTTTCATAAATAAAGAGTCAACCCGGGCATACAACTAAAAACACCCGCAACCCCACGTGCCGAGTTTTATAGCCTTTTAAAACTCCCCCTCCCCCAACCAATCTCAAATCATCGTCATCGTCATCCTTATATTCTCCTCCTCCCCCTAATCATCATCAATTATCATTTCATCATCATAAATCATCATTACCCATTATCATCATAATCATGATTGAATTAAAATGACAAAAATTATGTTTTAAAAATGTGATAATCAAAAAATACCATCCTTTATAATGTAAAAAGGGTTTAAAAGTGAAAAAACCCGGAAAGGTCAAAAAGGGTAATTGGATTATTAATGACAATAATGATGAAAAGGGCCCAAATAATAATGATAAAAATGAAGAAATTATGATAATAATGATAATTTTGTTTAATAGCAAATAATAACTGAATAATAGAGTAATTTTAAATCTTTTTTATCTTTTAAAATCGAAATAGGGGTTTTTTCAACTAACCCTTTCCCCCCCAGGGAAAACAGCGAGAAAGGGTTTGGGAGGGGGATATTAGTATATTATATAATACATATATGTATATCATTATAAATACATAATAGGTATATTGGGGACGTGTTTTTTAAATTATATGAAAAGTCTCCCCAACAAAAAATGTAAAAAATAAACCACTTACACGCTTTATTTATATTCATATGGTTAAACGTATATGTATATTATATATGTATTTTATGTTTTATAATATATATATAAATATAAAATAATTATATATTATATGTATATATATACATAATAGGTATAGGAATAAAATATATATATATAAATTATATATATATATATATTGGGGGAAAAAAGGGTTTAAACCAGATCGGGAAATTTTTTTTATTTAGTAAACTGGTATATCAAAGCGTAACATGTTTCATAATTTTCTCAGCCTTGAAAAATGCTATTCTAAAAACAGTGAAAAGTTTTCAAGGCCCAATAATCCCAGAGAAATTGTGGGGGGGGGAATACAGCACCTTTGGTAAGTAAAAAAAAAAAAAATAAAAAAAAAAACTCAAAATTTACAGATGCTAAATAAAAAATTTTATTTGAGTAAAATGAAGGGGACTGGAAACCATTTTTTACCCCTTTTTAAAAATTTTAAAAAAATTCAGGTTTTTAGACATGGCCCTTTTTTAAAGAGAAAATTTAAAATGCAAAAAACCTATAAAAACAAAGCCGTTTTAGAGGGTTTGCGGGAAAACATATCTGAAATTCTTGGATGCAGATAGGGGAAATTTTAACACGTGGGCCCCCCCAAAAGTGATGAAAGGGGTTTTTCCCCTTTGGCCCATTGAGCTGTAGTGTGCCCAAAGGTAAGTCTGTTTTTTGGAGTCTGTAGTTTTACAGATATAGTCTTGGTTTTAAAGTTTACTGGGGGCTTTTAGCGTTTTTTTTGAAATGATTCAATCTTTTCAAATGTAAGCAAAAAATTTAATCTTTATATCTATTTCCCGGATATTCTCATATATTTTTAAAAAACAAATGATTTTTGTGGAGGACGTGCCTACATAAAAAAGAATTATAACTGCTAGCATTTTTTAAGAATGATAGTGTGGTAAGGATTAAGTTTTTAAAGGAGGGGTACAGGATTTATAAAAACCACTTGAAGAAAGGATTATAGATTTTCAAAATCTGCTCTTTTTAAAGGGCAATTAGGAAAAGGGCCCTTTTACTTTTTATTTTAAATTTAGTTTATTCTGTGCGGGAAAAAACTTTGTGCAGGTTTTTTTTCAACGCCAAAGTTCAGATTTAGGACATAAAATGTTGGGCTTTTTCCTGTTTTTATATGTGGGAACAGGACAAGTGTATAGTCTCGGTGATTTTGAAAAGGGACGATTTTTACTGCAGCTTTTTAAGGTGTCACTTTTAGTTTTTCCCTTTTTTATTGATACAGGCCTAAAAAGCCCCTTTTTTTAAAAATTTAAGATAATGCCAGTTTTTTTGTTGCTGATTTTAGGCACTTTTCGATTAAAATTACAAAAAAAAAAAAAATAAATCGACAAAAAGAAAGGGAAATTGGGGGGCCCAAAGGGAAACGAAATGGAGACGGAAAAACAAACCAGCCCATAACATTATGAACTACAGAAAACAAAAAGTGTTTTAATAAAATAAATAAAAATTATAGCAAAATAAGATATACAAAAAAAAAGGCAGATAAACTTTTTAAAAATTTTTTTTTTTTAAATTGAAGCTTGTTGCCCGTTTCAACCCCTACGGGTGTATACTAGTGAAAGGAGAATGTTTTGAAAATGATAGTAACAAGAAAAATAAGTAGGGAAAACCAATAAAAAAAATATATGATCATATGTCTGTGCTAATTCCCACAAAAAATTTACAAAAATGTTTTACATTTAATGAAGGGGTCTTTTTCGCCCGGAAGGTAAAATAAATGTTTTTATATCCCTAAACTTGTTTCCTTTTTCAGAAAATGAAACAAATTTGGGGTAACTTAAATGATTAAATTTCATGTCCATTGTACGTTACTGACGTCCGTCAGTAACGTACAATCGTTATTTAGCCTAAATTGTTATCAACGGGTAAATGTTATGGAAAAGGAATTAAAAAATAATAAGAAACAATTATGTCAAATGCGTGGTAATTGATTTTTTTTTTTTTACATGTATATATATTTTTGACTTTTGGCGGGAAAAAGTATCCGATCGGGTTTTTCCATTTTTTTATTTTCTTTCTTCCAGGGGCAGGGGGAATATCAGAGGTTTTCAAAAAAAATAAAAAAATAATAATAAAAAAAAAAAAAAAAAAAAAAAAAAAAAAAAGCGCTCAATTACTTTCCAAACCCATATAAAAACAAAGATTTATATTTTACACAAAGGCTTCTTTGACTCATAAGGGTTTGAGAAAAAAAGGTAAACGTGTGTGTTTTGTGTGTGGGGGTGTGTGTGTGTGTGTGGGGGTTGTGTTTGTGTGTGGGGTGTGTGTGTGTGGGGTGTGGGTGTTGCGTTTTGGGTGTGCGTGTGGTGTGCGTGTGCGGTGGTGTGCGTGTGCGTGTGTGTGTTTTGGTGCGTGCGTGCGCGGGGGGTTGCTTCCCGTGTGCGTGTGCGGGCGGTGTGTGTGTGGGGGTGCGTGGTGGGGTGTGCGTGTGCGTCTAAATTTATTTATATATATAATATAATATTATAATTATATATATATATACATTTTTTTTTCCCTTTTTTTACGAGCAAAACTTTTTAAAGGGAAAAAGAAATACAGAGAGTTTCATCCCAAAGGGGGAAAGGGCAAAATAAGATCCCCAGAGGGTTTTTAACTCTATTTATTTTTATTTTTTTGTTGTTATCATTAAAAATAAAATTTTTGGAAACTCCCTTAGCAAGTGAAAAAAGTCAGTGGCGTAATTTTAGTTTTTTTTTAGGGGCCATGCAGATTTCCCATCCAAAGTGTGCACACACGCACGCACCCCAAAGCCCCGCACGCACGCACGCACGCCCCAAAACACACACAAAACAAAAAACAACCACAAAACACACACACACACACCCCACACACACCCCACACACAAAGGGACGCACGCCAAAGCAAAGAAATCTACACACACACTCACTAACCCCCTCACTACTCACTCACCACTCACCACAAAACACACAACACAAAACAACACAAAAACACACAAAACACACACACACACCCACACCCCCAAACACAACAAGCACGCACGCCGCACATGCACTACATACACACACACCACTCACTCACTCCCTCACTCATCACCACCACCACTCACTCCACACACAACACAAACACACAACAACACAACCCCACACCCCACACACACAACCCCCACACACACACACACAAATACATAAACATTTAATATATATAATAAATTTTAAATATATATTTTATATAAATTTTTATATATAAATTATATTTTATTTATATATTTTAAAATATTTATTATATATATTAATTATTATTTATTATATTAAAAAAAATTTTATATATTTTATAGATAGAAATAATAGGGTAAAATATATAAGGCGCGGGGGCCGAAGGGGGTTTAAGGGAAAACATCCGGGGCTCAAGACTTTTACGGCGGGGAAACTGAGGTTTTGAGGGTTTGAGTCACCGGGCCGGGGGCCCTTGTTCCCCTTTGGGGAAGGAAATTCACCCGATTGCCTACCTAGCCCCTGGGGGCCCAAACCACCCCATGTCAGTGCTGGTCCCACGGGCCAGGATAACATTTGAGAGAATGATTTCCCAAAAAGGGAACACCGGCCCCTCTCCGTGGAAAAGGGAAATGGGACCCACCAAAGTACTCATTCCAAGGGGAATCACAACATGAAAAAAAAAAATTTAAATTTATTTCTGGGACCACGGCGGTTTTAAACAGAAAACCCCCCGTTTAAAAAAAAAAAAATATATATAAAATATATATAAAATATAATATATAATTTTATATATATACAGATATATATATTAAAATAATTATATTTTATATATATATATATATAATATAATACAGAAAATATAATATATATATAATAATCCCAGATATATAAAATATATAAAATAAAATATATATAATTTATATGGATATGGAAAAAATGTTTTGTGTATGTATAAATGTTTTACAAAAAACATACATACAACATGAAAACATACATAAAATATTATATATAAATTTTATATTTTATATATTATATATTAATATTTAAAATATATATAAGTTCAATGCAATTTAACACCGTTAAAAAAAATATAATTATATATAATATATATATAATATATATATAATTTATAATATTAATATATATATTAAAATATATATATAATAAATTTAATGTAATGTAAATATGTATGTGGATGTAATATATATGTATACAAACCCTACTACTACATATATATATTGCATATTAAAAACATAACATAAAATACATACCCAAATCATATATATATTTTATATATATATATATATATATATATTTTTGATTTTACATATAATATATGTTTCTATTATGTTTTAATATATTTCTGTGTATTTGATTTACATATACTACATATATACTTTTCATATGTAAAAACCCAAAAATATATAAATATAATATATAAAATATTATTATATATTATATATATATATTATAAATTTTAATATATATTTATTTTAAAATAATTTAAAATTAAAAAAAATTTTAAAAATATATAATATATTAAAAAATTTTATTTAAAAAATATATATAAATATAATATATATATATATATATTATTTATTTTATATATATATATATTTATATATATATATATAAAATAAAAATATATAAATATTCTATAAACATATATTTTATAATACATGTATTTGGGAATAGAAAGATAAATATAAAATTATCTATCTAATTTTTATCTATATCATCATCTATCTATCAACAATCAATCAATCAATCAAAACAAACAATCAAACAATCAATCAAAACAATTTAAAACCCAAACAATCAATCAATCAATCTATTTTATATAGTGTAAATATATATGCTTTAAATTGTTTGTATGTGTAAAATATATCATATCGAAATTTCCTTTTATATGTATGTGGGTTTTTATATATAAAATAATATATAATGGTTAATAGTTAAAGGTTAAAAACAAGGGGAAATTGCTAGGGCATCTAAGGTCAGTAGCACTATAGGTTTAAAGTTTGGGAAGGGTGGTGAGTTATTTATTATTTTTCTAAGTTGGGAAAAAAAATTGGTGAGGGGAAAGGGTTAGGGTGGGTGTGGAAGGAGTTAGATTAGATGAAGGAAAAGTTTTACGGTTTTAGGGGAAAAAGAATAGGTTGTTGAACAGAAAGTTTGGGATTTGAAAAGGAGTTATTTGGTTTGGGAGGTCGGGTTGAAGGAAAGGAAAAGGTGGGGGGAAAACAGAGGGGAGGGGTTTTTTCAAAACCCGGGGGAAAGAGAATAGGAAGTGTGGGATTTAAAGGGGAACATTTCAAGGAACAAGGAAGGAAAGGGTAAAAAGGGGCAAGGGACATTGGGGTTGGAAAAAGGGGGTGTGACCTAAGGTGTTTTCTGATATAAATTTTGGGTGGACAAAAGGGGGAAATTGGGGATGAGACAAAAAGGGGGGTTGGTATTTTTTGGATGTGTTAGGAAAGGTCTCTTGAAGGCATATATAAAAGAGGACAAGGTCCCGTGGGAGCGGAAAACCCAAATATTCCAATTTAAGGAAGTTTTTACTTTTTCTGTTTTGAGGGGGGGGAAGCAGCTTTGAAGGGGGGAAAAGGGGGCCCGGAGGGGCCGAGGGTGGGAGAGGTGTGGGATGGGGTTTTACTAGGAGGGGATTAGGAGATGGAGGGGCTGAGGGAAAGGGGGTCTTTGAAAAAAAGGGGGTTAAGTGTGATCCCCGGGGGGAGTGGAAAGGGGTAGAGGGGATGGTTTTGGGGGGGAAAAAATGTGGGCGGGGGGGTTGGGGGGGGGGGGATGGGCTGTGTGGGAAGCGGGGGGAGGAGGATCGGGTGTAGGGGGGATATCGTTAGGAGGAGGGGGATATCAGCAGTTACTTTGGGGTGTGGAAGGAGGGAGGAGTTTGTAAGATTTGGAGGTTGAAGGGGTCAGTTTTTTATTTGGTAATCTTTAATTTTCAATGTTTCTTCTTCTGAGTTGGTTTTTGGGTTTTGGGGGATATTTGGATTTTCTTGTGAGGGGGGGGGGAAAAGAGGATGGGGTCTCCAAGCAAAAAAAAATAAGAAGGGGAAAGGGGGGAGGTGATTGTGTGGGAGGGGGAAAAGGGGGGTTTTGGGAAAGTTTGTTCTGTCTGGTTTCGGGTTTGTGCGAGGGGGGGAGAGGGGAAAAGGGTTGGGGTTTGGGGGGTTTATTTAGATATCTGTAAATAGAGATTGGAAGGTTTTCGGGTTTAGGATGGCAAAAAAGTTTTACCCGGGGAAGGTAGGAGGTAGAAGAGGGGGGTTTTTGATGTAGGGGGGGGGGGTTTTTTAAAAGAATTGGGAGAATGAGCAGTAACTGGAGTAAGGAAAAAGAGGAAAACCAAAGGCGACGGCTTTGTCTGGGTTTAAGTTTTTGTTTTTTTTTGGGGTTTCCAAATTGAAAACTGGAGTTGCTTTCCCCAGACTCAAAAAAAATTTGTAGGGGGGGGAAAGCCCCTTAAAAAAAATACATTATGGGGGGCCCCCACAGTTGGCACATGTGCGTGATTTTGCAGGGGAGTTTGATCGGGTATGGCCAGGTTGGGCAATTTTGGGGGGATCGGGTGGGAAAGGCAATTTTTTGGCTGGGGTCCTAGACGCCAACAATTTTGGCAATGGGGAGGGGTTGGTTTTGGGCCCAACAGGGAGGGATTCTCCCCCTATATAGACGTAAAGGGGAAAGGGCAGGGCTACGGAAGGTAATTTTGGGGTATGTTAGTGGGTTTTTTTTCCCATACCTCTGGGGGGGGGGGGAAATAAACATTGTATGACGTTTCATCCCTAGTTGGGGAGACAGGGAAGTTTTGGTCTTCTCCACAAACGACCAATCTTTGTCATAGTTGGGCCCAAATTTTCCCGGGGAGATTTAAAAATGTTTCCCCGGTGCAAAATTTTTGAGGGTTGGATTTGGGGGTTTTGCAAGGATGGGTTACCATAATGTCTGTTTGTTTTTTTTAAAGCATAGCTTTGGGTTTTTGGATGTTACGTTTACAAGACGGGGAGCGGTCGGGTCGGGGTACGGAAAGAGGGGTTTTTCCCACTTGTTTTGGAGGGGCATTTTGGAAGAGAAGGGTGTTGTCGAGTAGGGGGGCTGTGGGGGGGGGTCACGAAAAAACGGTCCCATTTGGCTGCGTTTAAGGGGTATTTAATATTGTTGTTTGTGGGGTAGGGGTAGTCGAAGGGGCGGGTGCGTGACCCCTGGAGTGTGTTGAGGGAGGGAGTGTTATGGGGGGGGTGGGCAAAAAAGGCGTAAGGTATTAATAAGGGAGGATGGGGGGGTTTATGTTGGAGGTTGTGGGGGGGGAGAGGGGGTGAAGGTTTAGCGTGTGGGGGGAAAGGGGAAAAGTTTTTTAAGGATTTGTTTTTGGCTACTGTACTGTAGGCATTTATGAGGGGGGTAGTTGTTGCATGTTCGGGGCCGTGGGGCAAAGGAGGGGCCTGGGGTCAAGGGGGAAAAACGGGTTTTGGGGGGAATTTTTTTTTGTTTAAAAAAAATTTAATTTTAAATTTTTTTGGGGGGGTTTTTGTTGGGGTAAAACAGGGAAACCCCCCGGCCCCCCCAAAATGGAGATAAAATTTTAAAAAACCTGGCCCCTGGTTTAAAGGGGGGTTTAGGTGGGGGGAAAAAACAGTTTTAACCCCTTTTGGGTTTCCCCTTGGGGGGGGAAAGGTAGAAAATTTGGGAAGGGGCCCCGGCTTAAAAGGGGAAGGGGACTGGGAAAAATCAGTTCATCCTTTGAGGTCCCAATTGGGGGGTTACAGGGGTTTTTGGTTTTTGGGCCCCCCCGAAACAAAAAGGTTTGGGGGGAAATAAAAAAAAATTATTATATATAATTATTATATTGGGGGATTTTAAACGAAAAAAAAATAATACAATAAATTTTATATAATAATAATAATATAATAAAAAAAAAAAAAAAAAAAAACACAAAATATTTTTATAAAAATAAAATTAAAAAAAAAAAAAAAAAAAAAATTTTTATTTTTTTTATAATAAAATATTTGGTTTTTGTGTTTTGGGTGTGTTCATTTGTGTGTGTGGGTGTGTGGGTGTGGTTTTTGTGTGGGGGTTTTTGTTGGGGTGGGGGTTTTTGTGTGTGTGTGGTTTTTGTGTTTTTGTGTGTTGTGTGTGTGTGTGGTGTGTTTGGGGGTTTTGGTGGGGTGGTTTGGGGGTGTGTGAGAGAGTTTTGTGTGTGTGTGTGTTTTTGGTTTTTTTTTTTGGTGTATAATTTTTGTTTTTTTAACAAAATTTTTAAAAATTTTTGTTTATATATATATTTTTATATATATATATATATACATATATATAAATACTTATGTGTATATATATGTATATATGTATGTATATATAAAATATATATATATATATATATATATATATATATATATATATTATGTGTGTGTGTACACACACACACACACACACACACACACACACACACACACACACACACACACACACACACACACACACACACACACACACACACACACAGATATATATGTATATATATATGTATATGTATATTATATATATATATATATATTATATATATATATATGCATATATATATATATATATATATATATATATATATATATATATATAATATAATGTATATATACATACACATATATACATTAACATATGCAATTAATATATATAATCATCATCATCATTATCATCATCAAGGGGTTAACGCCGACGGGGGCGCATGGCCGCATCCACCCTTCGCTTCCCTCGTGACGAGTCTCCAGGCAGGCCCTCGGCCCATCTCGAATTCCTCGCAACAGGTCTCGTGGAGCTGCCCAAGCCATGATTTCCTGGGTCGTCCCACAGGACTCCTCCACCCAGGATTGCCTTGGAAAAAGACAACCTGGTGGTCAGAGTCATCCACACGGGAATGAGCTAGGTGCCCATATAGCCTGAGTTGGCGATCCCGGATTATGCAAGTAACAGGTCCCATGCCAGTCTCATGGTGTAACCGTTGGTTGAACACGTGGTCCTGCCAACTGTACCCCATGATCCGGCGAAGAGACTTGTTACAAAACTGGAAGTATCAAGGCTTTGAAGACACACAGCTTGGTCCTTCTGCATAGGTACCAACATCTCCAAATGCTCTTGTTGATCGGGTTCATGGCTCCTGTTGCCAGACCAATCCGCCTATTAACTTTTTGGTCTAACAGCCCAGAGACAAGGTCTATGTTACCAAGGCATGTACAACTCTCTGTAACTTTGTCCTCGCCGCAAGCATGAATCGATTGAATGGGTTCCCCTAACAGGCCCCCAAAGTCCTGAATCTTGGTCTTGTTCCAGGACACCTCTAGGCTTAAGGGCTTTGCCTCATTACTAAATGCATCAAGAGCTGCCACCAGTAACTTTAGGGACTCAGATAGGATAGCAACATCATCAGCAAAGTCAAGGTCTGAGACCGTGATATTGCCCAGTGTTGCTCCACACAGACTTTGGCTAGTAGCTCTGTCCATTATCCAGTCCATACAGGTGTTGGAAAGTGTTGGTGCAAGGACACAGCCTTGACTCACCCTGAATTACAGGGAAGTTTGACAGACCCCCACCACACTTTACAGCACTTTCAGTACCGGTATAAAGGCTTGCTATTAGGACAATAATCTGCGTCAGAATTCTCCCAAGTCTCATGATCTCCCATAGAGATTCCTGATGCACCGAGTCAAACGCCTTCTTGAGGTCGATGTAGGCTGCAAGCAACCCACGACCAAACTCATGACCCACTCATGTTCCACAATTACTCAAAGCACTAGTATTCGGTCTATTGTGGACTTGCTAGGAGTGAATCCAGACTGGTCCAGTCTCTGATGCCTTAGTAGGTGGTCACGGATCAATTTCAGAAGAATGTGGGTGAAAACTTTGCCTGGTATGCTTGGCAGTGTAATGGCACGGTAGTTGCTACAGTCCCAATGATCCCCTTTCCCCTTCCAGAGAGGGATGACCACGTCCCTCAACAGGTCAGGGAGAATGGTGCCAGATGCCGTAATACGCTCATCAACTGGTGTCACCACAACTACCGAGGGCTGAAGTCGGCTGGAGATGGCTATGGCTACACCCT
>NC_051420.1:32255690-32283190 GCF_015228065.2 Penaeus monodon | reverse complement strand
CCGGCGAGACATTCGCATTGTTCTGGGCGACTTCAATGCGGTATCCGCTGTGACGAGCTGGCTAAGATGTCTGTCGGCCCCCCATGGCTCGGGAGCTGATCCCAGCAGGGAGAATAGCCTCCTTCTCCGGGACTTTGCTAGGTCCCAGAAAATGAGGATCTCTGGCTCCTGGTACCAGCGCTCCAACCCGCATCGCTGGACTTGGTACAGCGATACGGGTAGGAGATTGACCACGTTCTTGTTAGCACGCGATGGAGGATCCTCCAGAACTGCAGGGTTTACTGGAGTGCCGCGTTCTGTGGCACCGACCATAGGCTGCTTGTGGCTACCCTGCGGGTCCACTTCAAAACTCCCCGTCCCTCCAGTGGCCACCCTGGACAGACAAGGGGAGGTAAAGTGTGCCCGTGGGTTCACCACGGCAGTCTCTGACCGATTCACAGAAACCAGCAACCTGATGGACCCAGTTGCTCTGTGGGAGTTCTTCAAGCGCGTAACACTCGAAGCAGCTCAAGAGTCCATTGGCGTACGCCCAAGGACAAGGCAGAATACCATCTCCCTGGAGGCATTAGAGGCCACTGAAGCGTGTCGCAAGGCTCGGCTGAATGGGAATCAAGTCTTGCGTCGTTCCATGGTGCGTTGGGCTCTGACACTGCTGAGAAGGGACAAGGAACAGTCCATCAGGAATCTTGCTGAGGAGGTCGAAGGCCATTTCTTGGTAAATGACCTTCGCCCTGCCTACCAAGCCCTGAGAAAACTGAACCCTAAGCCCTCCTCACAGATGACTGCAGTCCGATCAGCGGATGGACGGATCATCTCAGATCATGTTGGGGTTCGTGAACGTTGGGCTGAGTATTTTGAACAGTTGTACCAGGTGGACCCTCCAACAGTTAGCTTGGATGCAAGCGATGTCGCAGTGCCCGTGCCGGACCCACCCATCAGCGAGGAACCTCCTACCCTAACAGAGGTTAGGTTGGCGATTTCCAAGCTGAAGAGTGGGAAAGCTGCAGGCATATGTGATATCCATGCTGAATTGCTAAAGGCTGGGGGTGAACCTACGGCTCGGGGCCTGCATACAGTCCTGACTGCCATTTGGCAGTCTGGTACCATTCCCCCGGACCTGCTGAGGGGCGTGGTCATCCTTCTCTGGAAGGGGAAAAGGGATCATTGGGACTGTAGCAACTACCGTGCCATTACACTGCTCAGCATACCAGGCAAAGTTCTCAACCACATTCTTCTGAAACGGATCTGCAACCACCTACTGAGGCATCAGAGAATGGAGCAGTCTGGACTTACTTCTGGCAAGTCTACAATAGACCATATACTAGCACTTCGAGTAATTGTGGAACACCGTCATGAGTTTGGTCATGGGTTGCTGAGAAGGGACAAGGAACAGTCCATCAGGAATCTTGCTGAAGAGGTCGAAGGCCATTTCTTGGTAAATGACCTTCGCCCTGCCTACCAAGCCCTGAGAAAACTGAACCCTAAGCCCTCCTCACAGATGACTGCAGTCCGATCAGCGGATGAACGGATCATCTCAGATCATGTTGGGGTTCGTGAACGTTGGGCTGAGTATTTTGAACAGTTGTACCAGGTGGACCCTCCAACAGTTAGCTTGGATGCAAGCGATGTCGCAGTGCCCGTGCCGGACCCACCCATCAGCGAGGAACCTCCTACCCTAACAGAGGTTAGGTTGGCGATTTCCAAGCTGAAGAGTGGGAAAGCTGCAGGCATATATGATATCCATGCTGAATTGCTAAAGGCTGGGGGTGAACCTATGGCTCGGGGCCTGCATACAGTCCTGACTGCCATTTGGCAGTCTGGTACCATTCCCCGGACCTGCTGAGGGGCGTGGTCATCCCTCTCTGGAAGGGAAAGGGGATCGTTGGGACTGTAGCAACTACAGTGGCATTACACTGCTCAGCATACCAGGCAAAGTTCTCGCCCACATTCTTCTGAAAGGATCTGCAACCATCTACTGAGGCATCAGAGACCGGAGCAGTCCGGATTTACTCCTGGCAAATCCACAATAGACCATATACTAGCGCTTCGAGTAAATGTGGAACGCCGTCGTGAGTTTGGTCGTGGGTTGCTCGCAGCCTACATCGACCTCAAGAAGGCGTTTGACTCGGTGCATCGGGAATCGCTATGGGAGATCCTGAGGCTCAGGGGAATTCCGACACAGATTATTGGCCTGATAGCAAGCCTCTATACTGGTACTGAAAGTGCTGTAAAGTGTGGTGGGGTATGTTGAACTTCTTCCCTGTTAATTCAGGGGTGAGGCAAGGCTGCGTCCTTGCACCAACACTTTTCAACACTTGTATGGACTGGATAATGGGCAGAGCTACTAGACAAAGTCAGTGCGGAGCAACACTAGGCAATATTAAGGTCTCGGACCTTGACTTTGCCGACGATGTTGCTATCCTATCTAAGTCCTTGGAGTCACTTGTGGCAGCTCTTGATGCATTTAGCAATGAGGCGAAGCCCCTAGGCCTAGAGGTCTCCTGGACCAAGACCAAGATTCAGGACTTTGGGGGCCTGTTAGGGGAACCCGTTCAGTCGATCCATGCTTGCGGCGAGGACGTTGAAGTTACAGAAAGTTTTACATACCTTGGTAGCGTAGTCCATATCTCTGGGTTGTCAGACCAGGAAGTCAGTAGACGGATTGGTCTGGCAGCAGGAGCCATGAACTCGATCAACAAGAGCGTTTGGAGATGTCAATACCTATGCAGAAGGACCAAGCTGCGTGTCTTCAAGGCCTTGATACTTCCAGTTTTGCTCTATGGAAGAGAAAACCCTGGACACTATCCAGTGCCTTGGAGTCTCGCCCTGATGCCTTTTGTAACAAGTCCCTTCGCCAGATCATGGGGTACAGTTGGCAGGACCACGTGTCAAACCGGCGGTTACACCGTGAGACTGGCATGATCCGGGATCGCCAACTCAGGCTATATGGCCACCTAGCTCGCCTCCCTATGGACAACCCTGCCATCAGGTTGTCTCTCTGCGGACAACCCTGGGTGGAGGAGACCTGTGAGACGTCCTAGGAGATCATGGCTTGGGCAGCTCGACAAGACCTGTCGCGAGGAATTAGAGATGGGCCGTGTGCCTGCCTGGAGACTCGCCTCGAGGGATCCTCGTGGCTGGAAGCGAAGGGTGGATGCGGCCATGCGCCCCCGTCGGCGTTAGCCCTTGATGATGATGATGATGATATGAAAATATACTTATATATACATAAAAATAATTACATATATGTGTATATATAAAGTATATAGATACAGATATAAACTTGTGTGTGTGTATTGTACGAGTATATATATATATATATATATATATATATATATATATATATATATATATATATATATTACATACACACAACACATATATATATACATATATATATATATATACACATATATATACATACACATATATATACACATATATATACATACACATATATATACACATATATATACATACACATATATATATATATATATATATATATATATATATATATATATATATATATATATAACGTTTCAAGGAGCAACCTCGGTAAGTAATAGCGGGGTCCCTACCAGAAGGTGTGGCAACAGTTAAATTCTACTATCAGGAAAGGTGGGAAATTAAGGTTACAAAGGTTATAAAGTCAACAGGTTAGAAAGGGGAGAAGTATACTGAAAGAATTGTGATCGAGTAGCGGAGAAAAATGCGGATGCTGTACAGTGGTTTGTAAGGGAGGTTTAACATACGGTGTTTTATGTTGGACTAGTATAGAAGAGCAGATAGTGAGTGAGGGGATGATACAAAATGGTAACTGGGAATTGGTACTGGAGGATGTGTGAGGAAGGTTTCTTGGAGGCAGACAATGGGTGAATTATAGGAAGATAGGAGGTGACTAAGGCCAGGTCTGAGAGAACAGAAACCTCGAATATTCCACTGCAGAAGTCATTATTAAGTAATCAACAGGTGATATGGGTAAAAATGGGTGTGTTAGAAGTAGGAGGAAAGGGAAAGAGGCTGGGGATCCGGGGGAAGAGGTGTAGTGTCAGGAGGTTCATCAGGAGATGAAGGGTTTGGAGAGAGACACTGTTGTGACAAAAGGAATTGAATGAGTATCCAGATAGGAGTGGGAAGGATGATAAGGGAAGGAGGTGGGGTTGGTGTAGACAGGTCAATGTAGACGGAAGGGGAGATGAGGAATTGGAGGATGGTTGAGAGAGAGGTACATTTTCTTGGGTCATACATAGGTAGTTTCGGATGACCCTTAGGGATTCTGGAAGAGGAGTTGAAGAGAAGGAATGTAGTAGGAGAAGATGGGGGGGGGAACATTTGAATTGTCTGGTGCGATAGGTAAGGCGTGGAGTGGGGATTGACATATTGGGAGTTGTGGATACTGGAGTACCTGGGTTTAGAATGGAAAAGGGATTTTACTAGGAGATGGGGGAGTAGACATGGGAAGTTGAGGAGTAGGGAGAAGTGGTACTGAGGAAGATGTATAGACTACTTGGGTAAAGGGGATAGGAGTGGTGTGATGGATGATACTGGAGTAGGGAATGATTGAAAAAACCCATTGGCATGCTTCCTGTCTGGTCCCTCATAGATTTGATTTCATTTATTGAAGGGTAACATTTAAGGCCATTAGCAGCGTATTCAAATATAGTGGTAGTGTGAGGCTTGGGGGTAAAGCCCCCAGGTAAGGAAGTGCTATATGACATCAAAGGTCATATGCCACTATGGTAAAGTAGAGTAGCGAAGAGGATTAGGAATGAGTTACAAGTTGAACAGTACTAAAGGGTAGTATGGTAGTGAAAAAGGGTTAAGAAGGGAGCTGATGGGATAAGGTATAAAGTAAAGGTTGTTAGAAGGGGAAGGAGTTCAGGGAGTAAGGAGTATTATGATAACGTACTGTGGCAACAACGACAAAAATGAGTATAATGATTTGAATAGAGGCCAACTTTGTATCTGAGAACTGCTATCTCAGACTCAAACTTGTAGGCAGGGTAGCCCCTATAAAATAAATTTTGGGAATCACTGCAATTAGCACATTGTGAAACGCACTTTGAGCGGTCATAACCAGGTCGGGCATATAGAGAGCAGCAGGCTGTGGAGCAACAGTGCTTTGCAGAATGGCCAAAATGCCTACATTTCTAACATTAATGGAGTGGGGGTTGATATACTCTAATAAGGCAAGTTTCTCCTCCTACAGAGACCTTATGGGGAAGGTCATGTTTACACAAGGTAATCTTGGCAATCTGGGGGGAATAGTGTAGCATTGTACTGTTAGTGCATCGTAGCTAAGCAGGCAAGTGGGTCGCTTTCACAATCTGACCAATCTTTCTCGTAGATAGGGGAGATGGAAACGGTTCCAGTACATGTATTAAGGGAGGAGTAGGATTGGGCAGGATGTGTGTGTATATATATTATATATATATATATATATATATATATATAAAATATATCTATATATATTATAGTATATATATATATACATATATATATATATATATATACATATATATATATATATATATATATATACATATATATGTCATATATAATCATATATGTATGCATATATATATATGTATGCATATATATGTATATATTATGTATATATAATATATTATTATATATATATATGCATGTATATGCAATATACTTATATACACATAAACATAATTACATATATGTGTATATATAAAGATATATAGATACAGATATAAACTGTGTGTGTGTATGTACGAGTATATAAAATATATATATATATATATATATATATTATTATAATATATATATATATATATATATATATATATATTATTTATAAAATTATATATATATATTATAGTATATTATTTTATAATTTATATATATCTAATATATATATATTTTATATATTTTATATATATATATATATTATATATATATATATATATATATTATATATATATATATATTATATATTATATATATATATATATATATATATAGATATATATAGATATATATAGATATATATAAGTGGTACCCAAGCTTTTGCAAGCTTTCAGCTAGATCCCTAGCACCCCATGATGCACACATGTGAGCATACACCTTTTTTCATTTTGGAATGCTTCAAATAAAAACAAGATTAAACAAAAAAGATGTATTTTACAAATAAAATCTAATTCAATAACCCAATTTATTTAGCAATTTAGCTGTGTCAGTAATATGGAAGGATAAATCAACATCTCACAGTAACCATAGTAGCATAGTTCATTGTCTTCACAGTTACTGTTAATGGGATGGATGTGCTTGGTGCATATTTTGTTATTCAGATTTTGTAAATAGAAAAAAGTTATTCATTAACTGCTACTAATGCCATCCTGTTACCTCCTTACTTCCCTGTTCTGCCTTATCGCACCCCAAAATCTTTCCACAGTTCCCCGGGGGCACTGTATCATCCACTTTAGGAACCAATAATATATATAAATATAAAGGCAGTGACTGCATACTGGCACCCATAGTTAACTGTAGCTGTCATACTCTGAAAAAGCTGAATCCCTAGTTATAATTTTTCCTACAATCATGCAAGAGTGATCTTGTTTGAAGTGGTACAATAATACATAAAAGCTAGTCCAACATGCATGTTTTTCTTTTTTTAGCATTTCTTTTGTCAATTCCACTTATAAAGTCACAATCCTCAATCCTCTCATTAATAATTCTAAAATACCAGAGGTGACTGTGACAATACAAGAATAATGAAACTTTTGCCATTTCTCTCTTCCTTTTCCATTTCATTTAGAAATACTATTTTTTCAGTGTAATACAGGCAAAATACAAACTAACAAACCATTTCAGAAGGCACCTTGTTAATCATATTAAAATTGCCATTTCTACAGAATCTTAAATTCTACAGTCTCAAGGAAACAAATGACAAGAAAACATAATAATAACAATAATAATATATGTAATATTTAGAAGCATATATACTTATATTAATTAGACGGATCAATGGATTTCCTTATTTTTTATTTCTACTTTAACCCATCATTCTCTGTAAGATAACTGGTGTACTTGCATTACAATAATGTTCTACTCCTGACCAACATACTTTGATAAATAAATTATGGGCTAAATACCCTGAACATAGAATTCAGGTTGAAAGAGCACAAAGATAAAAGCAAAACATCACAGCAAAGCAATGGCAGAATTTTGTTCACAACATAATATCTGTTGCTAGAACTATGTCTTTTAGAGCATTTAAATTTTCAGTTGGATTGAGCATGAGGTATATGTAAAAATATTTTTGTAGGGAATGGGGGTATTTATATACATAATGTATATATGAAAGAAATTTCAGTGCAAAATGATTATAAAAACACTAGGGTCACTACCTTTCAAAATGGGGGGAGGGGGGAATGCATACACAAAATGTCACAAACATGAAAAAAATCATACAACTAAAATAATGAGGGCTATAAAAAATCCAAATATATATTTTCTTCCTTACATCTATTTCAAAACAAAAAATATATATGGCAAACAAAGAGAGATAAGATCCAACATGGTCTTCCATTATACATGTGCATCAATCTTCCTGGTATCATGTGTTCCTTTCACTTTGGTGATAAATTCAAAAGGCAATATTGCACACTGTACACTGACTTTCTATTTTCATTTCAATTCAAGATATAAAAATCTTAACAATACTCCTTAAGTCTCTTATAAAGTTTATGGCTATAGGGATCAAGTTACAATATTAAAATGCACTTGAGAATAAGCTTTATATATACTAATAACAGCACCCCCTTTATGTTACATAATGCAGATATATTTATTTTCACTGACAGAAATATGTAAAACCCTTTTTTTCTGATTTTATTTATTTACACTCATTCTCAGTTGCAACCACAAATATTGCAAAGTTTGTTTAAAGGCTTTAAAATAAAATGCTTGGCTTCAGTTGTTTTAAATTTCAGTGTCTATATAGTAAATAAATTCTAACTGCAGAAGACCAAATTATCTGTCATCTACATTATTCTCTGCATAATTTAAATACAAGAATATTTCAAAAGTAGAAATAAGTCCACAGCATACAAGTCTATGCATGCATACATATACATTTGTATGCTTTACAGAATATATGTGCAAAAGAGAGGGAGGGGAAAAGAGAGGGAGGGAGGGTGAGAGAGAGAGAGAGAGAGAGAGAGAGAGAGAGAGAGAGAGAGAGAGAGAGAGAGAGAGAGAGAGAGAGGAGACTAAGGAGTGAGAGAGAGAGAGAGAGAGAGAGAGAGAGAGAGAGAGAGAGAGAGAGAGAGAGAGAGAGAGAGAGAGAGAGAGAGAGAGAGAGAGAGAGAGAGAGAGAGAGACTAAGGAAAGAGGAGTGTGTGTATGTGTATGTATGTATGTGTGTATGTGTGTATGTGTGTATGTGTGTGTGTGTGTGTGTGTGTGTGTGTGTGTGTGTGTGGTGTGTGTGTGTGTGTGCGTGCGTGCTGCGTGCGTGCGTGTGTGGTGTGTGTGTGTGTGTGTGTGTGTGTGTGTGTGTGTGTGTGTCGTGTGAGTGTGTGTGTGCGTGCGCGTGCGTGTGTGTGTGTGCGTGCATGCGTGTGCGTGCATGTGCGCGAGCGTTAATTTGAGTGTTAGTGTTAGTATGCATATGCATGTGTGCAAACATAGATCCTCAATGCAAAAGTTTATTTCCTTTTTATAATTCAAATTTTGATTAGTGAAACAAAACAGCTATATGCAGAAACTGTGTAAACCCACAATTCTCCACTAGTATCCTTAGGCTTCAAACCTAAATGAGCTAGAATCCAATAGTGACATAACATGATACAACTATAAACAAATATATAGCAAAATCTTCAACAAAACAAGTAAAGAGTGACAGAATCTGGGAATATGTAGTTATTGCTGACTGCTGTAAACCACACAACATCAAAGCAATGCTCAAGAAGCTAAAACAGCGACTAGTGTTTTCAACACTGAAGTTTTTCAACCACATTTTATGAACCTCCCAAAGAATGAATGGCAAGGCTAAACTATTTGATATTACATAGCCCAAATCTATGTACAACATGAGACAGACCAACAATGCCAAGGGTACAGGTGATGTGAAACAAGTGATGACTTTAGAATTAGTCTCACTTTGTGGACTCAAAAAACTTGCACTCTGCAGACCTGGGGAAGGAGTTGACAGCAGATTGTGCAAAGTTTCAAGGTCATTTGAGTTTGACCCAGAGACATCATTCTGCTGGTGTCTATTGCTTGTGGCATTGTGATTATGATTTGTGTTTGGCTGACTTCCAGTATCAACCAAGAGGGTAGGTTCGACTTTCAGGTCTGCAAAAGAAGGAGGATTACAGTTTAACATTTGGACAATATAAAACCCTTAAACAATAGTTTCCAGAATAGTTATGATGGTAACATCAACTGGACACTATATTTCATTTAACTCAAAAACTGTTGTCTTATATTTCCAATAACCTGCTAAGATTTCATGTAATTATGAAGATTTAATAAAAAAGCATCAGTTACATCTCTTGTATTGTTTTTTTTTATTTATTCTCACTTGCATCCTTCTCTACATTTGTCACCATGAACACTGATCATCTGATATACACACTTAGCTCCTTGGTTTGAGGTAACAAAACTATGACCCAGAATTTGTAAAGAATTAAGGTTTATAGGTGACCTCTGATCACACTAGAGAAGAAAGAATTCATAAATACATGTGGAATATTCACTGACTAAACACAACTACAAGCTGGGTTCAGGCTTAGCCTCCCAAGATACACTCAGCCCAGTGAACTTCAGGGCCATGGGAAAAACTGGATTACCATAATGACCGTACACAGGTGTTTCATGCCATAAAAAAACAATACTACGATACCTCTGTCATAGGTCATATAGAGGTATCACTCAGAGCCACTTTGTTTGAATTCCTGAACTTCTGATTTTATATTACAATTTTCTTTTTGTTTATTGCACATTACATACAGCAATCTTTATAGTCATGAAAATGCTTAATTTTACTGATATTTTTTATTCTTCCACTACTTAACCCCTTTGGGATCTGTATGCTTCACTGCCCGCATGTGGCCCCAAAATAAGGGCATTGGGTTTACTTCAGTGGCCACTCTGATGTGTGTGTAGCTTGTAGGCCAGGCACACACACAAACACTTGCTTGTGTGTAGTGACAAAACTGCATGCCTCCCCTTTACAATGTTATTTTCTCCTTTTATGGGTATTTTTTGTTTTTTTTTGTCACTTTCCAATGTCTATATTTGTTATTCATTTGCTTAATCCAAATGGTAATGAGTTGTTTTCCTTACAAAGACTCCATATCATCTCTCTAGGTAGTCCATAACTCAAGTGCAATAATAATAAGAAACATTTTGTTCTGTCATTTTTTTTTCTTCATAATATTCAATCTTATGTTCTACAACTTGCATTACTGACCACATAAATTACATCCTCCTATTCCAGTCATGGCTCACGGACTCACTTATTGATGGAAATAATACAAAAGTCTCTTCCTAAATGCCTACTGAGTCTATTTATCCTCCAAGAGCTTAAAACACTTGTGGCAAGTCATTCCCATCACCTGGCCTTCAAAACTCTCATGACAGCAATTTCCCATTGCCCTCGCCCTCAGTCAAGTTTTTCATGACATGATGGTCATGTCACCCTGAACACTGGGGTTAAATGAAATTTATTTCAGAAAATTTCTAGGAAATGTGTATGCCAGCTAATACTAGAATGTAAGGCTGACCATATTTGTTGAGGAACTGCCACACACAGAGTAAGCAGACAGGAGGAAAACAAATAGCCAAAGGTCTGAAAGGTAATGAAAATAACTGGGGACAAAAATCTGAAACAACAAATGTCTAAAACATGAATTAATATTGAACAAATTTTGACTAAAATTAGTATTTGTGTGAAGCCTCATGAAGCTCTAAGCTATTATCTCTATTTTAAATATTTGTAAGTTAGTAAAACTACATGAATGTTCTATCAAATATTTATGCTTATACAATGAGATCATTCACTTTTTGGTACTCTTGTTTCAGGACTACCCAATTTGTTGAGATAATAGAAATCAAAACAAATCTTGAATGATAATCCTCTCACCTAATCATGAGCTATCATGAACCCCAAGTAACACAAGTACTCTGTTTCAGGGCCATACTAAGGCTATGTTAAGTGTAAGCAAAACAGGCTAAGAAGAGCTAAAAAATGGGTAAGTTTTTTGTTTCACACAGACATCCTACCCAAGTAATTATTTGCCCTTGTTTCAATTATTTATTGTGTAATATACATGAATCTCTTATTTTCCATTGCAGATGATACATGTAAAAGTATTGGTAATTGTTTATGAAGTGACTGCATCCCTTCGAGATTAAGTCCTTGTTACTCCAGTCACTCCTGGGATTTCATAAACATCACCTATCCTAACTCATGGGGCATTTTTCCCAGACTCCCACCCTACTGCTGTATTTCCCTATCAGGGGACCTCACCTGGCTTGTGGGGAGGGTGATGTGAACATGTTGTCATGGAAAAATCTGTCATCAAGAGAATTTCAGTTGTGATGGTTGGTTATACTCAATGGGTGTTTAGGAAGTGGCTATCACTTTATTTCCACTAATAAAAGTGTTGAATGTACCATCCATGACCCATGGTTATACTAATTATAATAAAGAAAATTGAATATTATAGAAAAAAGTATATATATAAATAACAAAGTTTTACTTATTATTACTATCATTACTCTGAGTTATGGACCTAGAGAGATGATATGAAGTCTGTGCAAGGAAAACAGTCTATTGCTATCTAGATACGGAATATCAAATGACAATTACAGATATTGGAAAATGGCAAAGAAAAAAATGCATATGCAGAAAAAGAGAAAATAACATTGCAAAGGGGAGGCATAGAGTCTTGTCACTGCATATGAGTGTTCATGCTACTTTCTGTTAAACTAGAGGAGAAACAATGAGTGGCTATGCAAAAGACCAAGACATTGATGTTGAAAAAAAAAGTAATTAAAATACCAAGTAAGTCCAACATTTCAGGGAATGGACAAAAATTTCAGTGTTTGTACAAAATTAATTTGTTTTCAAATATCAAATTATACATACAAACACTGGAATTATTATGTAATTATTACCAAGAAAGAGACTGAGTTCCTATTTGCTGCCATGAAATTGTATCATATTCAATCAAGGTATGCTGTGGTGTGGGTCCAGGTTGTTTGGTTAGGTATAGGGTAGGATCTATTTATAAGGATCATAGAGATGCAGGGGGAAGAGCCCTTAACTTAACATTACTTAGAAGGAAATGTGTAAAGACTATGGGAGTCTAGGGGGCAGAGCCCACTGACTAGTGAAATATATGGTTACAAGATATTGTAAAAGAGTATCCCCATGGCTAAGAGATTAAGTGGGGTTTATGGTGGTGTCTTTTCCCAAGATAGGTTAGGTGCATGATTTTAATTCCTCCCACCCCTATGATTTTACAAATTTTTGTTCTACATTCATTCTATTTCAGCCTATCATTCCCCTGCAGTTACAACTCATGCCCTCCCCTACTATAGGGACTATCATATCTAAATTGCTATATTTCTATAGCACACAGATAATTCTCATTGTGTATTCCACTGAATATCTCTTCACCAAAGAATAAGTTTTCTGATCTAAGAAAGAATTATCAAACAAACATACAGTTAATATGCTCTAAGTGTCAGAATGGATTTGGTGAATGGCTAGCACCTTTTGTCTGTGTGCATGGATTCCAACAGATGTGTTGTAATCATCTGTAAATAACATTTGTGTACTGATGGACTTATATGCACTTTCAGTAAAATGAATGAGTAAATTTGGAAATGACATCCATCACAGATTTCTGGGTGAAAACTATGTTTTTATGAAATCTCTCATTGTGTTGCAAATCTAGCACTCACTTCCTTTGCAAATTAAGCACATTTACAATATTGGCACTGACAGACAAGGAGGGCATGATAAGTACCCGGGAAATTGAGTAGTAAAAGCAGATCATCAAAGTAAAACTTTCAGTAATTAGTTCTTGTGAAGCATATTTACAGTAAATAGGGGGCAACTCCCCCTAACCCCCTTTCAGGGAGGTTACCACCTTCCATACCCCCCGCCCGGTATGCAAAATCTTCACCTTGTATGTTTCAGCAAGATTGAGCCCAGGCAGATAAGTGAATCTCTTACTGATATCTTACCTTGACCAATAAAATGTCAATAATTTTTCATAATCCTTGTTGTCAATGTTGGCTAAAATTACAACCACTATCCACTGCTCTTTTATATTAATGCCATGATATCTTGCATGTTAAGGGGAAAACAGCTTCTTAAACACAGCCTAGCCATAACAGAACCAATCTGAATTTCAACTGATGTCCCTGGGATGCAGCTTCTATTGTCACATGAATATCTATTACAAATCTTATTGGCTCAAATAGACTGGTTGCAAGTGTCTGTTGCCTCGTGACAGCCAAGTGCAATTACAACTTACTTATTTAATTTCCCTCACTTATGACATCTGCTACAATTCTGTCCAACTGTTACGTTGCCTTTTTCGTTTCTTATCATTATTTCTTGCCGCTGGGAGAGTCATGGAGTCATGAATTTTTCAGGTTTAAATCCTCCCTACTACTTTTATTACTAGTTTGCAAAGGAAATGCTATTGTAGAAAAGTGTCTTAGAATGTTACATTCTATTGGATGGCAAGGTCAAACTTTATTTTGGGGAGTCAAGTGTCATTTGCAATGATACGACCAAATACAATATGCTGTGTTTATCCAAATGTAATACTCTATAATTATCCTATAATACTACACTTTGAAATAAATCTTTAGCTTGTTTCATTGAGATTAATTCAAATACCTCAGCCTGGAAATGAGAACTTTGTCTCCTTTCCCTGTCAGTTCACAAGACAATGCATCTTCCCCATGATTTTGTAAATTCTATTCATATCCACGACAGACCAAGCTCTAACTAATTACCTTTGTACACAAGATCTTCCACCTTAGGTTTAAATCAAGAACTTCCTTACCCGGAGTTTCGCCATTTTGTGTGATAGAGGTGTGGTACGTGTTTGTCCCAAATATTTTCCTCTTTCTCTCTTCTGCATTCTCCAAGATCTTTTTCCTCCGCAGTTCCCTCCGTCTGGCAACTTCGTCTGCCATAATGCTAGCGACCTCGAGAATTGCCAGTCTGCGCCGTGCCTTTTGTTTTGTTCCAAATACATGAGAGAGGAAAGCGTGGTTCTCGGAAGGGAGAGTTAAGTTTTTATAAATTTCTATTTCTTCAAATTTTCATCACACTGTCAATTGTTATATTTGCATTTACGTGTTGTCTATGTTGTATAAATCATTATGTATTTATCAAAAGTCTATCCATATTACCAGATGTATATTTATGGTCGTATCTCGCTAATCCACGCTTGTTTGCATTTTATATATCGAGAGAAGAGCTAATCGTATGAACTTTTTAAATTGACATATTCAGCACACACCAGTTTATCTGGGAGATTGTTCCATGTTGCAATAGTTCGGTTTGGGAAGCAACTTTTTATCACCTCTTTTTTACTTTCAAATGTGTTCTCTCTTCCTTGTGTTCAAATTCAGTCATCTTATATAACTTCACTCTTCCGGTAATATAGTTGAGCAGCATAATCATGTCACCCCTTTTACTTATTTCATCCAAAATACTAAGCCTTTTTTCTATAGTCTGTCTCCGTAGCTCATATCCCTTAGAGTAAGTGCCTATCTTGTGGCTGTTCTATAAACTCATTATATTTTGTCTATAACCTTTTTTAAAATGTGGACTCCATAAAACTGTACTGTACTCTACACTTGGCCTTGGTTCAAGGTAAGTGGTAGGTGATGGTGATTTCAGACCAAGGCTGCACGTGGCGCGTGTCACTCGGTTTACAAGATGGCATCATAGGAGACTGACAATGGCATTGTTGTACTAAGTCCAAATCAGTCTTGGGATAAGTATCTCTGTCACTTGGAGGAATAAAGTGGGTAATATTGGGGTAGAATGTGAGGCAAATTTGTTCTAATGCCCTGAAAATACTTGAAAAAAAATATTTTGAAAATTCTATCACTGAGAGTATTTTCATTGTACTGAGAGGATGTACCATACAAACATTTGCATTTCCCCACAGTCTGTACAAATGTTATGTTTACTGGTTCATTGTGCGGAAGAGGCTTAGTTGTTCACGAAAGCAGGCACGCATCGTATTGTCTCCTGCAAGACGGCGCATGGTTACCCTCTCAACCAAAGCCTCGCGAAGCCGTGTGTTTAATGTGTTTGGCGGAATCCTTTTTGACACTTCAAAACTACTCTATGTAAGCTATATATATATATATATATATATATAATATATATATATATATATATATATATATATATATATATATATATATATATATATCCTTTTATATTGTATGCCATATGATTTTAACATTTTATATCAATTTGGCTAATGCTTGCTTGCTTGCTTGCTTGCTTGAGATTTGCGAAGTTCTGGCTTCGCCCGGGCTTTCACTTATGGCCCCGCCTGTGTAAAGTTTTTTTATGGCTGCCCCTCATTTTTTTGGTTTCCTGACACCGGGCTTACCGGGGCGGGGGATTCCCAGCAGGCGCCCCTGAAAGACGTGGTGTAAGCATCTCGCAAAATCTCTTTACCAGCACGACGGCTTTTTGTGGGGGTTTGTCTTGGGAATTTGCGTGTGCACGCAATTTTTCCAGTAGTGTATCAGTTTTGGCGTTCGGCTCCCCGGGAATGCATCCAAACACCTCTCTTAAATGTTCTTTTTGTTTGTATGATCGCCATGCACAGGGGTTTTAACCCTGGGCGCATTCTGTGCAGAATAAATTCGGTACCTTTTGTTGTTTTTTTCAGAGAGTGCCAGTGGTTCCCTGGGGGGCATCTGAGTACCAGTGGCCGGGGGGGAAATGGTCTCGTTTCCTCTTGTGAAGCTGCAGGGGGAAAGGGGTTTGGGCCGTCACCGTACCTTCCTCCTAATTTAAACTTGGGCCCCTGAGGGTATTATCATGGGTTTTGGGGAATCCCCCGGCCGATTTGGGGCTAATCTGTAAAGCAAGCTCTTTCCCTTCTGTTTCCCTAAAATGGCGGGAACCCATTTTATGTTTAATTCTTCTACCTAAAGCAAGCATCCTTTTGTTATTGTCCCGAGGTTTTGTCGGGAGGTAGATTTTGTCAGTGGGGAGCGCTGCTGAAGCCCGTCGACGTCCTTTGGAGTCTGTGGGGGTATGACCACGCCCCCTTTTTTCTCCGGGCCCGGTGTCTCAGTGCCCCCTTATAGAAACCTACCTTGCCTGTAGCGAGGGGGGGTTGTCGGTTCCCCCCATGGATATTGTGGCACCCCTTGCTGCAAAGCCGGCCCCTGCAGGTGGTCAAAGGGATCGACCGATCCGCCCTTGTAATATGTCAGGCCCCCGGAGGGGTGAGGGTTTGAAATTTGACCCTCGGGGTTTTCGCCTTTAGGCTAGGCGTGGCAATATTCATTCTTTTTGCTTGCCAGTCTCAGACCGGAAATTTAAATCGGGGTTTTGGTCCCCAACGGCGGGGTTCGAAAAAGTCAGGGTTGTGGGGGGAAGCCCCATGCCTTGGCCAGAAATTTGGTTCTTGAGCTGAGGCGTTTACCACCCTGGCTGTGGGGGGACACCCGGGAAAGTTTTTGCAAAAAAACTCGTTATCGGGTTTCTAGGCGTCTGACTATTTTGTTTTCTTAGGCTTGGGGTTGGGGGGACCCCTGGGCCCTTGGAAAGAAGGGGGCTCCCGGGGGTTAGTTTAAATTCGTGGGGCCCCCAAGGGGAGAAGGTTTGTCTCCACTAGGAGGTTGAGGACCTTCGCCCCCCGGGGGGAAAACCCAGAAGCCCCTGGCGGTTTCCCTTTTGGGAAAAAACTGTCCCCCAATTTGGGCCCTTTATATTTTTTTTGGGGTCCCAAATCAGAGGAGGGGAGCATAGTCTAAAATGGGCCGGGACAGCTGTAGTAGAAGATCTTAGAAATTGTGTCTGGCCCTATGCGTTTTTTCCACTCATTACCCCTCATGACAAAACAGTCTTGCCTTGTTCGGTCAAGCAGGTACTGGACCCCCTGCGGAAGGAGGGGGCCCGGTCTACCCTTACCCCAAGGTACAGGTGTTCCTAAACCCAAATCCAAGTCCTTTCCCCTGGTTTTCGGGACTTGGGCCTTAAAACCTCTCTGTCTCAAAGCCATGGCCTTGGATTTGGTTTGCAGAATCTTTGCCCCTGCCCGGCAACATCCTGGGATCCCAAGTCCGACAACGCTGGGCTTTGTTTGGGCATTGGGGCTCCAGGGGAGATGATCAAGATGGCTGAAATTGGAGATGATCTTGCCCCCCACTGGGGGGTTTTTTATGTTGAGGAACGGGACATTAGTCCCGTTAAAAAGGGCTGGCTGAAAAACCCCACCCCTGTGGGTTCCTTTTTCTATTTTTTTTTGGGGATGTGCTTTGATAGGTGCCTTTGGAAATTTAAATCTGGCTTTTTCTTTTCTTTAAAGTAGCCCACCTATCCAACCAAGACTTACCTCGGTTTCCTTTTTGGATCGGGTTTCCCTGAATGGCAAGGGGGACTTCCCAATTTCGAAACCCTTTCCCTCCGGGTCAAGGAATACTGCCAACAGATGCCCCGGTTTTGTGTAAAGAGCGGGGCTAGCGTGCGCTGTGCTCAGCCCCTGGGTAAAACCCGGGAGGTTTTCGTGGGGGGCCCTCCCTTTTTTTCCATTGGACCCGGTTTTCAGTACCATCCCTCTCGTTTTGGGCCCAAAGCCCAGTTTGAGGAGAGAGATGGGGGGGTATTTCCCCCGGGCCCCTTTTTGGTTTAGGGATGGGAAATAGGGGTCCCCCTTTCCGCTCTGGGGAAAGAGTAAAAGTTTCCCAGGCCCTGTTGATGAGGGCGGGAATGCAAGCTCACCTCCCCGCCCCCGGCGGGGTGATGGGGTAGGGAAAACCCCCCGTCATCCCCGGGGTGAGTTGGGGACGGGCTTTTTGTGCATCTTTTATTTTCCCTAAAAGAGAAAAGTTTAACTTTCCTGAGTTATGGGGTTCGGCTCCCCTTTCTTGTTTTGTGAGCAAGCCCTGTTGGTTGTAGGCGTTCTTGTCTTGCCCTCATTTTGGGGCTGGCAGACTGCCCTGCCCCTTTTCCCCGCAGAGAACTCTTGCGCCAGTCTTTTGGGCCTCTGCCGGGGGGGTCGTGGTGCGTGCATCTCGGGGCTGAGCGGTGGTAGCTCGCTTGCCCGGGTTCCCATAGCCCCTGAGAGGGGGGAGGGTTTGGACCAAAAGACCACACCATTCCAGCCATTTTCCTGCCACTCTGCTGGCGTTTCCTTGGAAATCCCTCACCCCCTCCCTTAGGGGGCTAGGTTGTCGGGGGTTCTTTGCCTTGGGAAAAGTGTTTTCGGCCATTTTTAAACCTGGGTTGACCCCCAAATTTCTCGTCTTTGAAGTCCAGGCGTCCTTGTGACTCCGGGAAACCCAGGCCGATTTTTGGGAAAGGGTCAGTGAGGTTTGCCTCTCAAGGCTTTTAAAGTCTGGCTTGTAGCAACTTCCCCATTTTTCCCCCCGTGTGGGTTCATTGTTCTCAGACAGGGGGCCCAAAGGGGGCTCTGGAACCCCTCCCATTTGGGGCCCCTTTTTCTTTTTTCCCCCTTTTGGGAATTCGGTCGTGGTTTTTTGGGCCCTGGGCACTAAAAAATGGGGTTGTTATAGTGCCATAAGGGCATAGGGGACGTCTCATGGGACAGGGCCCCCACCAATCCTCTCCACCAGGCGCGTGGCCGGGGGTGAGGTCTGGACCCCTCCCTCACTGCTTTGGGTTTGTTTGTTGAGGAGAGCGATCTGGGGGGAATGCCCTCAGGCAACTTTGGTAGGGTGACGGCCAGCCGACCCGATCCCCTTTGCGGGAGCCGGGATGGGGGGGTGGGGCATTGAAGTCCCCCCCTATGATCACTCGGTCGTGTGCGGGGAAGCACATCCCCGGGGTTTGATGCCCAAAGCTACTACAGTGGGCCTGCTGTACACTTTTTACAATTTCGGGGGTTCCCCCCGGGCCAGTTGAATCTGGGAGGGAAAAGAGTTTTAAACATTTTCCCACAGTGCGGTGCATCGGCAAATTGGCGGAGCAGGGAATTTTTTCCCTTCCCCAGGGTCATCAGGCCTTTTTTGCCATCGGAAGGGGCAGCGCGTAGACGTGTACCCTGAGAAGCGACAGCCCCCTTGATAATGTCTCCGGGGAGCAGGGAAGATGTAAATGTTTCCTTAAATCGCACTATTGCGTGGGGGATGGCACCCCTTTTGGGGAAAAAGCCACAGATTTTTCCACTCAAAAATATTTAGATTCCCGTGTCATGATGTTACAAATTTGATAGTTTTTCATCAGAGACATCGTCACATTCGGGTTGACGGTCCCCGGGGGTCCCGACAACTCCCTTGTGAGATCCTCACTGCTTTAGGGGTTTTCCTTTTTGCTGTCAGGTATCCCTGGGTTCCCCTGGGGGGTTGGGGAGCCCTTTTGGGAGCTTGACTTTTTGTCTTTTGGGTTTTTCTCGGGCCAGGCTGTTTCTGTGCATTGGCTTGGGCCCTTTCCTTGGGGGAGGCTCCGTTCTTCTTTGATTCGTGTTTTGGGACTGAATCAGCCTGGTTTTGGCTCGGCCCGTGAGGGCAAGCCTGGCAGGCCCCTGCCTGTGAGGGGATAGCCTGGCTTTGGGGAAAGGGGAGGGGAGTTCGAACCGGGCCTTTAGGGGGAGGATTTGGGGTGATTTTGGGCCTTTTCCATCTTCCTTCCCTTTAGGGTTTTCACAGTCTGTTTTTAAAGTCGTTTATGGCAAACTGAAATGCCTTATCCCCCCTCTTCTCGGGGGCCTGGACAGGGATACTGCCACTGCTGTGACCACACAGGGATCAGGATCGCCCTGTCCCCCCGTCGAAGAACATGTCTTTGGGTCTGGGGGGGACCGTGGGGGTGCTGTTGGAACCTTTTTTCCTGTGTTCCTCTGCACTTGCTTTCCCGGGGGGGAAATCCCGATTGTCGGAGATCTCCGGTTTCGGCTGGGGGGCAGCTTTTTCCCCCTTAGGGGGTCGGGGAAACCTTTTCCCTTTTTTTTCCCCCCCCAGAAATTTGGTGGGCCCGGGGGGGCAGGAAAAAAGGGCTGGTCGTTCTTAGCAACCTCTTGCCGTTTTTAGGGCCGCCCCCTTTTCCCGGGCAGAGCAAGCCCCGGGCCCCGGCGTTTATGCCTTTTTGGGACGTTAGGACATTTGGCTGTTTTTGTCCTTCTTTTCTACTTTATGTGCCTTTTTTGATGCACAAACCCCGGGATTGGGTGCCTTGCTACGGGCACCACTTTTTGGGTTGGCTGTACAGTTACCTGGGGTGTCCGTACTTCTGGCACTTAAACAACCCCAAGTGGGTTTAGGCAAATAAGGGGCGTTTGGTTTTAGGTACCCCGTTACCCAGATCAAGGGTGGAGTTGGGGTTTCCTTTCATGGCACCAGGATTGGGCCCGGTTGGGAGTCTTTCCCCCCTTTGCAATCGGGAAAACCCCCACGACCCGTGGGTGTGATGTTTCACCTCCACACGTAGGGGACTGAGAAACCCAAATAGCACCATCTTGGGCTCTTTCTCCCGGGGTTCAGTGGCGAGAGGCTCACTTTCCTCCCCTCTTTTTTAAATCCCTTTTTCCCCCTGCAGGGAAAAAAAGGGTGGGTTGATCTTTTTGGGGACATTTATCAGGGCCCCCGGGTCTCGCGCAAAACCCCGGGTCGGCCGCCGGATTTTTTCCTGGCTTCCCCCATGCCCTTACCAAATTTGGGAGGCATTGTCGAAGCCTTGGGTTTTTACGGGGACCTTAAATTTTCGGGAAACGCCTTTGGGGGGCCAGAAATCGCCCCTCCCGAGGGGGACTCCCCGGGCCCCGGCCGTTTCGGTCCGCCCTTTCGGCTTTTGGGGGTTGTCGTGGAGGCACCCTTTTTTCGGCTGGTTCGCTGGTCTCCTGAAATTTATTCAGGGGGGTGTCCCGAGGGGGGCCCCAGAGACCCCTTCCCGGGCTGGGGGGCTTGGGGCCCGGAAGGGCCAGCACGGAGTCCATTCCCGTTTTGGGAAAACTGGGGACAGACTGTTTTTCCCTTTATTTATTTTTTTGTCCGCCATCTTGGCCGCAGGCAGACAGTGTCATCCTGTGCTCGGGGTTTTTTTTTTGCCAAACCCGGGGGCACGTAAGGCTTCGGGGGGCTGCCGTGGTTTTTGGGCCCTTTCCCCGGGGGCGTCAACAGTAAGGTCTGTCTGTGGGGGATTTTTTTTTTAGATTTTTCCCTGTATTTGGGAGTGTTCATTCACTCACGCCCCCCCCCACCCCGGAAATCCAAAAAGGGGAAGCTTTAGTGCTAGAACAAATGTCTAACCCCAACGGGGTGTGAGTGAATATATACGCAGCCCAAATTTGCCGATTGCAATGGTTTCACACGGACGGTGTGGGTACCCAAAGGCAGCATGACTGCCTTTTTAAACCCCAGCCCCCCGAGGGAGGGCCCGCCGTTGACCTGAACCCGGGTGGGTCGGGGCCCCCGTCTTGCCCGAATGAGGGCCAAAAGAGGCGTGTTTTCTAGCCGCAGGGCGTACTTTTGGGACGGCATCGTCAAACCCCCAGGACCTTCCCCCTCTCCCAGCTCCCCAAAGGGGGTTCCCCCCCGCACGGAAAAAACGTTTTGGGGAGGTGTCAACCTCTGGGGGTATCCCAGAGGGGGTGCCCTTCCCCCTACAGGACATCATTGATGGGAAAAAACTCTGCTCCTTCCCAGTGAAAGGAAAAGGGGTCTTTTACTTTTTCCAAGGGAGGTTTCCCTCCGCTCCTCGGAGGGGGCCTGTACCCTTTTTTTAAATGAATCCCTCTTTTTTCTGAAAAAGCCCCAAAAGGTTTTTTTTCACCTCAAATTTAGAAAAAAAGGGGGTCCCCCGCACCTGTTCCTGTCAGTTCCTTATCCCTTTTGGGAAAAAGGGTGGCCACGATGTTTTTACCACAGTGAGGGAGAGAAAATTTAAAATTTTTCCAGGGGGTTCCCATGGCAGGACGGTTTTTTTGGGTGGACCCTCTTCTCCTGAAAAAATCCAAAGGGTGTTTCACCCAGTGAGAGAAGGGGGGGTTTTTGTACCCGTTTTCCCGGGAAACTCCTTCATTTCCCCCTGGAAAAAAACCAACCCCAGGGCTGTTTCCCTCACAGTGAGGGAGAGGAAATGAAATTTTTTTCCCGGCAGTTCTTTTGGCAAGGGGAGTTTAAAAGTGAAAAACCCTCCTTTTTCTGAAAAACCCAAAGTTTAACCCCATTTAGAGTAGAGGGGACCTGACCTGTTTCCCTTTAAATTCCTTCATCCCCTTTTAAAAAAGTTAAACCCCAGACTATTTTTTTTAAAAGTGAGGGAAAAGACTAAATTTTTTCCCGGTTTCTTCCTATCCGGGAAATTGAGTTCTGTCCCAGCAATGCTATTAGACAACCGGTGAAGGCCTGACAGGGGGGGCCCCCTGCCTATCCCCCCTATTCGAAAAAAAAAGAGTGGGAGTCATCAGATGGTCTGCCAGACCAATCCCCAACAAAAGAATGGGAAAATTTTATGCACACCCTAAGGGAGGGCCTTTTAAGGCCCCCCCCAAAACCCCCCTCCCCTGCGGGAGGGAAAGGTCTGCCCACGTCCGAGCCAAAAAGTCCCCCGAAAAATGGGGTCCAGTTCCCCGAAGGGGTGCCCCAGGGGTCATCCCAATGGCCCAAAAACGCATAGGAAAAGGGGTAGGCTAGGGAGGCACGAAGTACAAAAGCAAGACCTAGCATCTGGCATCAAACAAGGGGGGGCCCCGTCACCGTTTTCCCTAACGGGAAAAGCCCCAGGCCCAGATTGCATGGGGCCGGGCGCGGGGCATCTCTTTAAAATGCCCGGGAAAAGACATTATCGAGGGACATGGCATCATGTAACTTCTTGGCGTTTTTCTCGGCTCACCCGCTGCGCCCCCCTCCCCCCCCTTTCCCGGGAACCCATCATCCCCCTTTTCTCGAAAAATCCAAACAAGGAAACCCATTACCCAGGGAGAGAGGGAGGAGCCTGTTCATTTATCCTTCTTCTGATTCATTTTTGGTAATAATAATTTTGGAGTAAAAACTCCATTAAAAAAAACTCCGAGGTGGGGAAAGGGCGCCGCTGAAAAAAGCAAGTCCCAAACTTGGTGCGGAAAAGCCCCGGGGCCCCTTTGTGTAAAGTCTCAATGCTTCCCTATGTTCTTTTTTTAAGTGGTGTCCACGTGGGAAGTTTGGGAAATGGGCGCATGGCACTTTATTTTAGACCAAGGTTTTCACTTTGGTTTACAAGAGGGGCCCTCGGAGGTTTTAAAAAAGTTTTTGTTGTGTTCGTTTTTAAAAAGGGGTAAAGAGTGCGGCCCTGCCCCCTTAGTGTGAAAAAAGCCTAATTTGGGTGGCTGTAAAGATCCCTACAGTTTTTGGGGCCTTTTTATTTATACATCTTCATCCCTAATATTTATTAGTATAGGGGATGTTTTTATTTCTCCGAAAAAGACTGACTACATGGCATTTAAATTTGGGGTTGAATCCATTTTCCCAAAAATAAATTCGATTCAGTTTGGGGCATTGGATAAAAGGGTTTAAATCCCATATACGAAGCTTACCCCGCCCCGGGGTAAAGCCAAAGAGGGGGAAACCCCGGGCCCGTGTCGACTAAAAGCCGACCCCTCAGGGGGTGTCAGCTGGTGCTGACTCGGCCTTTAACCTAGTTCTTACCCCCCGTGGTGGGCCCCGCCACGCAGTAACCTCCAGGCGCAGTTTTCAAATTCTCGCGCCTGGGGGGGCGCGAACCGCCCAACCCCCCTTGGGAAGGGGCCGACACGTTACCACTGATTAGCCGGGAGGCTGGGAAACTTTGGGATGAGGCGTCGTTTTAATTTTTCCTTTTTTAGAATTTTTTCCCTGGTCTTTTTAATTATTCAGAAAACCTGGGAACCTTTTGTTTGACCCTAAATCCTTAAGTGTTTAAACCCTTTCCCTAAATCTTCATGAGATACTTTTTCAATGGTTTTTTTTAAAATCGAAGTATACAGAAACTACCCAGCGGTACCTTTTTGTAATATTTCTGAAACTCTGTCAATAAAATAGAGGAGATTTGCTACACAGGGATCTTCCTTCCCTATAACCAGATTGCTTATTTGATATATACTGTGTTTTTCAAGAAACTTTAACCCACTGTTTTCTTAATTATCCTTTCTAGCAGGTTAACGAAACTGGTCTATAATTTAGGTTCTGTTTGTGTCGCCGCTCTTATATAAAGCTGTAACGTTGGCGAGTTCCCAAGCTTTTGGTAGTTTCCTAGTCACAATAGATTTTGAAATATAAATCTCATCTGGGCCCTCTACTTTAGTCTTTTCTAACCCTTTATTAGGTCTTTTTTTTCATTCTTATTGAGTGTGATGTTTTTCGACGTTCTGCTTTAATTTTTTAGGGTTTTCTTTCTGGGTTAAAAATATGGTGGGTGAATAAAACCACTGGTTGAAATTGCTTTTTAAAGGGGTTTTTTTCCACATTTCCTTTTCCCTTTTTATTGTGAAAATTTGATTCTGCCTTTGGTTAAATTTTTATTTTGTATTAAAAAAAAGAGCTTTAGTTGATTTGTACTTTAATTGTTTTATCATATCCTTTTTAAAAGTTTTAATTTTCCACCCCCCCCAGGGTTTGGAGTATCTCTTTTTCCCCCTTTATTTTGTATTTTTCTTACGCTGCCTGAGTTCTATGTCTTTAAACCTTTCCCAAAAAAAGTTGTTGTTTTCTCTCGTGTTTTTCATTTTTATAAACCCACTTCTGGTCTTTTCCTTTTTTATTTTTTTGAATACTGTATATCAATTTTTCTTTTCCCCCCAAATTGTTGTCCATTTTATACTATCAAAGGATCCCAAAGGCTTCTATAATTACCCCTTTTTGTAGCTATTTTTCCCTTTCCCTTTTCCCTTATTTTATGAGATTTTTCCCTGTAGCAAAAGTTTTTTGTTTAATTGCTAAATGACCCCACTAGAGGACAGTACCCCTAAACCCTTTTTAATCATTTTTAAATTCGTAAAAATTAGGTCAAGCATAGAGGGGATTTTTCCCAAAGGTATGAATTGTTGTTTTTATTTGTAAGCCATAAAAAAGAGTAAAATAAAAAAAAAAATTAAAGAATCATACATAAAAAGGTGTTAATGCAGGCAAAAAACAAGCTAAAAAAAGAAAGGGGAAATGGGAAAATTTCAGTATTCCAGGGTAAAATATTATTTTTGGGCCCTTTTTAAAAAACTTATCGAAAAAATTTCCCATTCTCCAAAGGTAATCTATTTTTTAAAAACCCAAAAGTAGCAGTAAAAAAACACTGAAAATTAAAACAATCGCCCTTAATTCAAATGCACTAAACTGAGGGTTATGGAGTTCGGGGACCTCTTGCAATTTTATAGAATCGGGGTAAAAAACTTTTAGGGGGATGTGAATTATGGGTTTTACAATCTTGTAAAAGCTGAAAGAGCCCAAATATCCCTACGAGCCAATGTCAAACAGGAAACTTTAATGGAATTAAAGGAACGATTAAGCAATTTTAAGTGATGCAGCAGATAACCACACAAAAAACTACTCAAAATGAAGCTGAATGATAGAAAAAAAGGATTACGGTAATTTTTAAAATTTCATAAATTTTGAAATTGCGAATCCCAAACTTAGATGAAAATCCCACCCTATTTTTTAAATTTGCAATTAAAATGTAAGTTTGAATCAGATTCCCCCTAAGAGTTCAGATTACCAGTGAATGTTTAAGATCCTTAATCAGCAGACTTGGTGCTGAGGCAATGTGTTCTAGACCGACCTCAACCCTTTTCTTTGGATTTGGTGGGATGAAATTTTTCATGCCCAGCGAGAGACCCGATTAAATTATTATCGCATCTACGTGAGAATTCAGTTGTTTGCCTGGTTACCGGAGGGGAATATCAGCAAACAAGATTTCGCATACCCACTTTTTATTAGTAATGGGGACCAGATAGTTGATAAAAAAATAAAGAGCAAAGGACCCGAAACTACCGTTAAATAATTTAAATTTTAAACATCAACCCCAACGATGCAAACTTTAAAAAAAAACCATGGATTAACATCGTAAAAAAGCTGCCCCCAAAATCAGAGGAAAAGCTTGGGCTCATGCCCTTATAAAAAACCAATGTATTTCATCCCCAACCTAAACAAAGCATCGAGCAGTGAGCCCTTTCAAAAACCCAAACTGAATCTCTGCAAGAAAGGGTCTCGATATACAAAAAGACTTTTGGGCCCAAAAAACGGTAAAAAAAACCTGTAATTAAAAGGGGCCTTAGTCAGTAGGTGAAGACTGCAGGGGCCCCGGGGGAATGGGGTAACATTAAAAAAAGCGTCACACTCGAAAATGACCCTTGACGAACTAAAGGCGTAAGATTTTCAGTTAATTTAAAGAGTTAATTGACTATATTTTTTAAACAAAAGGAAAAAACAATAGAGCTACTCCAACATATTCTTTTGATTTAATAAAAGATATTGTTTCAGAGGATTGAAAGCAAATGAATTAAGGAAAGGGAAAAGTTTTTGGGATGAAAGTGGAAGTTAAATTTTTGGAATACCTTCGCATAAAACCCCACGGCGATATTTGGATCGAGGGGGCCCCTCATCTATCTAAGATCGAAATTTGCCCCAGGATCCCTCCTCCCTTTTTCCGATCCCCAATCTAGTAAGAGAGGGGGCGAATGGGACCTGGGGAAAAAACTGGTAAATGCAGATATACACAGATAATTTGGGCAAAAAAATAACCCAAAAAAAAGGGAATGTGTTCCTACAAACCCCCCATGAGGGGCTGCTGCCCCCCCAAACCCCCCCTCTGGGCAAAAAAGAAACCACCAGTTTTACGGTATGATAGAGCGTTTGGGCCCCCATGCAAGGTCTATATAAGTACTTGTATAGACTGCCCCCAGGCGGTCTACGCTCTACCCTTGTGGAGGATTCTTTTTTTCCATTGCGGGGAGGCAAGGGAATTGCAGGGGGGACACCTCGCATTTTGACACTATGTGACTATTCTGGTTTTTATTTTTATCTTAAACCCCGCAATTTCCTGGTACCTTTCATGCCCTCCCCGCATAGGCCAAGATTGTCATAATGGGGGGGGGGGGGGTCCGCGGATAATTTTGATGTTAGGATAGAGATAGGAGAGGAATCCCTGATACCAAAACGTTGCGAACGGTTTTCAAAGGTTTCCCAATAATTACCGCATTCTTCGATAGTAGTTTCTCAGTCATTAAAAGGGGAGGGGGACGTGGGGGGACATTTCAGTAATCCATGCTTTATCGTGTGAACGAGATTTAAGAATTTTCTGGGTAACATTCGTTTTTTAAAAAAGGGTT